>NW_022630500.1:0-187488 GCF_010909765.2 Amblyraja radiata
CTCTGTCTTGTCTCTCTCTCTCTTCCCCCTCTCTCCCTCCATCTTTCCCTCTCTCTCTCGCCAGCTCTGTGGAGATCGGCGATCAGTGGTTCGATGTCTGTGCGTGGATCTTTGTTAATATGCCTGAGGGGTGATCACAGTGTGTGTGTGTGTGTGTGTCATAGCGAGAGTGAGAGAGCCTGTGTGTGTGTGTGATAGAGAGAGAGTGAGAGCCTGTGTGTGTGTGTGTGTGATAGAGAGAGAGTGAGAGAGCCTGTGTGTGTTTGTGTGTGATAGAGAGAGAGTGAGCCTGTGTGTGTGTGTGTGTGTGTGTGATAGAGCCTGTGTGTGTTTGTGTGTGTTAGAGAGAGAGTGAGAGAGCCTGTGTGTGTTTGTGTGTGTGATAGAGAGAGTGAGAGAGCCTGTGTGTGTGTGTGTGTGTGTGATAGAGAGTGAGAGAGCCTGTGTGTGTGTGTGATAGAGAGAGAGTGAGAGAGCCTGTGTATGTGTGTCTGTGATTAGGTATGTGGGAGTCCATGTGTGTGTTTCTATGTGTGTGTGTGTCACTGAGTGTGTGTGGGTGAGTGAGTGTGTGGGTGTGTGTGTAGGTGTGTGTGTTAGTGTGGGTGTGAGTGGGTGAGTGAGTGTGTCTGAGTGTGAATGTTAGTGGTAGGGTGATTTTTGTAAATACACTGTTAAAACATTAGATCTGTTGAACTTGTTAACAGAGTATAGACTTGGTGATCTGTTTCCAAATGTTTGTGTTAGCTTAAGAATCCCAGCCACTGTAGCTTCTGCAGAGCGGTAATTTAGCAACCTCAAGCTGATTAAGAATTACTTAAGCTCTACAGTGTCTCAGGAATGTCTTGTAGATTTAGCCAGGCTAAGTATTGAATCTATCATTGCCAGAACAATACATTTTTATGCTGTGATTCAAACATTTTTACAAAAAAGGCCAGGAAAGCTCTTTAATTAAGGTAAATAATGATGTATTTTGATGATCTGATCTGCTTTGAAATACAAAAGGATGTTTTTGTGTGAATTCTTCCTCCTTATCTGTATTGTAGCATTAAAAACATATGTTCAAAACAAATGTGCTTTCTTCTTTCTGATCATTTTATTTGAGTTGTATTTATCATGGAGGGAGTATAGGAGCATGAGGCCTCAAATGCAGAAAATCAACAGAGCGCTCCATTCCACCCCTCTCATCTTTCATACCCCTTTTTGCTTTACAGGCTACAGCTCATGGCATAAACCGGCAGTGGATATAAACAGGATGATTAATGGAGAAGGGACGGGTCCCGAAAGAAACTTTGTACCCACTGATAAAATTCCTCTCAGAGGCCCCGTGTACAAGCACACCCAGGTCTCGTTACACCTCCCTTTTTCCTAATCTGATACTATTCAGGTAATTGTCTGCCATTCTGTTCTTGCCATCAAAAAGGATGACCTCACATTTATCCACACTATACTGCATCTGCCATGCATCTGCCCACTCACCCAACCAATCCAAGTCACCCTGCAGCCTCATAGCATCCTCATCGCAGCTCATGCTGCCACCCAGCTTTGTGTCATCCGCAAACTTGGAGATGTCACATTTAATTATCTTGTCTAAATCATTTATATTGTAAATAACTTGGGTCCCAGCACTGAGTTTTAGTCACTGTGTGCTATTCTGTAAAGGACCCGGTAATTCCTACTCTTTGCATTCTGACTGCCAACCAATTCTCTATCCATGTCAATACCCTACCCCCAATAGCATGTGCTCTTATTTTGCATACTAATCTCTTGTGAGGGACCTTGTCAAAGACTTTTTGAAAGTCCAAATGCACCACATCCACTGGCTCTCCCTTATCCATTCTACTTGTTACATCCTCAAAAAATTCCAGAAGATTAGTCAAGGAAGATTTCCCCTTCATAAATCCATGCTGGCTTTGACCGATCCTGTTACTGCTTTCCAGATGCACAGCTATAACATCTTCCCCACTACTGGTCTATAATTCCCTGTTTTTAGGCTGTGGGCCAAAGTGCTTTTTTGTTTCAGTTTGTGACCCAAATCACGTAACTACCTGAATTTTTAACATATTGTGTAAAAATATTATAGAAATCATACCTGAAACTCGTCAAGAACAAAACCTGCACATTTATAAAATATGAGAAAAACCTCCAGTTTTCCGAGTAGTAATTGTCCAATCAAAGCACCTTTGACATTGAGATCAGACGCCAATTGACCATTCACTCGCTTTGTTTCATGGTCGCTAGGTAGCGAGCACTCTGGGATCATGGCTGCCTCCGAATTACATCAAAACAATAGCAAGGTTTCCAAGGAATAAAGGTAATGCTAACCTTGCTGATAATTTTGTTTCAGAATTGATTTATCTTTATAAAGTTATGATGTGAACTGTTAAATAAAAATTATAAATAACAAATGTAGAGCTGGGGTTAGGATTAGGATTAGGGTCAGTCAGTCAGTCAGTAGGAATGTTACAACATTTTGAGATTTTAAAAATCAAGCCTGAAATTTATCTCATCAGATAAAGCACAAAAAAAACTTGATACCTAATTCACTTTCATATCTTCAGTATTAATAAAGTTATGGTCATTTTCATACTCAGAAATTAGCATCTTGTTCCCTATTGCTTTTCCATTAATTTAACACAAAAGCTGTGATCAAGGGCAGTCAATTGACATAAAAGCCCATAACTTTAATAAAAATTAAGAGAACTGAATAACATTTTCAGTTATTATAGATTGAAGCATTCTGAAACAAATATGATGCATCTTACTTTGATGGGCTGAAATTAAAGTATATTCATGAGTTAATTACCTAATTAAGTAGCTAATTACAAAATTAACCGTTGTGACGGAAATAGTAATAAACACCCAGACTGCCTTAAAAATTCAAAAATGTGATATTCTCAAGATCAGAACTTTAATATTAATCACAGCAATGAGGGAGGAAACTATATCCTGGCCTGGATTTCACAGGGAGCAAATGAAGGGAGGGAGAAAAATACTGGAGTGAGGTTTAATACTTGCAGGGAGAATACTTACTGATGAGCCTGGGCTAGTACATGCCTGATGGGCCAAATGAGCACTTTAAAAAAAATCTGAGCAGATTCTCAGTGAAAGGCAATTTTTCTGGACTTTTCCTGGCCTGGCACGGGCCTTTTGGGCCAAAATGCTCCTCCTGGGCTAATAAGGGCATTTGGGGCTAAAGGGACCAGTTTCTCGGCTAATAGGGGCCGTGGGCCGAAATTAGTGGTTTCAGGCAGGCCAAACAACTCATTATATTTCATTTCCAATTGCATTGCAGATTCAAGCTCAGGGCAGGCTGAATAGCTCATTGCATTTTCATTTCACTTCCATTGCCATTGCAGTTTCAAGCACAGGGCAGGCGAAGACAAACAGCTGATTGCATTTTCACTTAATTTCCATTGCAATTGCAGTTCCAAGCACTGGGCAGGCTCAAGCTAAACAGCTGATTGCATTTTCACTTCACTTCCATTGCCATTGCACTTTCAAAACAGGGCAGGCTCAAGCTAAACAGCTGATTGCTTGTTCACTTCATTTCCATTGCCATTGCACTTTCAAGCACCGGACAAGCTCAAGCCAAATAGCTCATTGCATTTTCACTTCATTTCCTTTGCCATTGCTGTTTCAAGCACAGGACAGGCCAAACAACTCATTTCATTTTCATTAAGGGCTAACAAATCATTTATTCAAGTACATTGCAGACTCACAGTGTTCTGTAGTTTCCCAGCTCAGACAGAGAGTTGTGACCTCTCCCTCGCTATCTTGCAGACAGACTGAGCCACGCCCACACTTCCGGGTTTTATAGTCCCTCCCACCAGAAGGGGCGTGGCCTTCATGGCAGCGATTGCCAGGAGAGAGAATCAAAAAGTTGTAAACACTGCCCAGGCCATCACCGGCTCTGACCTCCGCACCATCGAAGGGATCTATCGAAGTCGCTGCCACAAAAAAGGCAGCCAACATCATCAAAGACCCACGCCATCCTGGCCACACACTCATTTCACCATTGCCATCGGGAAGAAGGTACAGGAGCCTGAAAACTAACGTCCAGGTTCAGGAACAGCTTCTTCCCTACATCCATCAGGCTATTAAACACGACAACAAATAAGCTCTGAACTGCAATAAACTATTACTATTATTGCACTATATTTGCTATTTATTGAGTATGTGTGCATGTGCATACACACACTGAATTTTTTCTTCTTCTCCCGTTATGTATTATGTTTACATATTCTGTTGTGCTGCAGCAAGTAAGAATTTCATTGTCCTATCTGGGACATATGACAATAAAACACTCTTGACTCTCGATATAAGTGTGAAGAAGGGACTCGAGCTGAAATGTAACCAATTCCTTCCCTCCAGAAATGCTGTCTATCCTGCTGAGACAATAGACAATAAGTGCAGGAGTAGGCCATTCGGCCCTTCGAGCTAGCACCGCCATTCAATGTGATCAAGGCTGTTCAATCCCAATCAGTACCCTGTTCCTGCCTTCTCCCCATATCACCTGACTCTGCTAACTTTAAGAGCCCTATCTAGCTCTCTCTTGAAAGTATTCAGAGAACCATCTCCATCGTCCTCTGAGGCAGAGAATTCCACAGACTCACAACTCTCTGTGAGAAAAAGTGTTTCCTTGTCTCCGTTCTAAATGGCTTACTCCTTATTCTTAAACTGTGGCCAAATATAAGCTTGTTTTATAGCTTCTTCCAGTTCTGATGAAATGTAATTGAAAACAAAAATAAGTCTCTTGGTTATAAACCCTGGTTGGGAACAAATAAATTGCAGAATAATTAAATGCTGTTCAGTTCTATCTCCACAATGGAGGGCACAATTAAAGCCCTGTCCCATGGTACGAGTTCATTCCAAGAGTTCTCCCGAGTTTGCCCTGATTCGAACTCGGAAATTTACGATAATGGCCACTCGTCGGTACACGGGGCTCTCGTGGGCATTTTTCATCATGTTGAAAAATCTTCACGAGTCTTCCCGTGCTTTCCTGCCGTTAGCGAGTCTTCCCGAGTACCTGCCGTTAGCGCTAAGAGATGTCCCCGAGCTCCGACGTACCCGCTACGTTCATTCACCGTGCTTACCACAAGTTTGATTTTTTTTAAACTCGGGAGAACTCTTGGAATGAACTCGCACCGTGGGACAGGGCTATTAGGTTTCTATATGTGTGGAAGGTAAGAATTGAAAGAAATCAATGTTAGGATTAATGACATAGTGCTTGGAGATTATGGTGATAGAAGCAGGACATCACTGAAGTTTGGTGATCTACTTCCAGTGGACTAAAGGAATTTGATATGATACATTATTTGGATGCAGGAACAAACTGAAACACCTCCAATAATCTATATTCTATCCTATGGGGAGAAGGCAGGAAGGGGATACTGATTGTGGATGATCAACCATGATCACAGTGAATGGTGGTGCAGGCTCAAAGGGCCAAATGACCTGCTCCTGCACCATTCAGGTAATTGTCATATGACATTGTCTATTGTCTATAAAATGGAATTCAGAAAATTAAACAATGCATTGTTGCCAAGAGATGGTCTGTAATGTTCCGTTGCTGTGGTAGCATTAGGTCAGTTCAACAACCTGATGGGACAGTAGCTTTTTTCGAACTGGGAGTGTGGGACGTTTACACTTCTGTGGCTACTGTCGATGGTAACAGTGAGAAGAGAGCACGGCTTATCCCATTTCAGCTATTAGTTGAGCAGACTTAACCTGAACAACTTGGTATTCTTTACATCTTTATATTCTGAGACCTTTCCTGTAAAAGATCTTTCACGGGGAAGTGTTGCGACTATCCGCAGAAACTGCGTGCCTTTGTAATCAATTCCCCTCGCAGTAGACAATAGCCTTCTTTGTCATCAGGAGGCTAAATTCAATCTGGAAATTGTCCGCTTGGGGAAAGATCATCAAATATTTTTAATATATTGTGACATTTGGATTGATACAGGTATTGTAATTTTCTTTTCCACTTACCTTGTATAGTGCTGATAATTTACATAAGCAAAAAAATACAGCCATTAGAACATCCGCGCTCAGTGACTCCTCCCTCCAGTCAATCACGAGGGTTCGATTACCCAGAGCCACCACCAGGTGTCGCTACACTATGTTATTCCCCTTTTTCAAACACTCCCTACACATTAGTGGCAATTTTATGGAGGCCATTTACGGAAACCTAAAAAGCTGCATGTGTTTGGGATGTGGGAGGAAACTGGATCACCCGGAGGAAACCCACACAGTCACTCAAACTCCACAGAACCCAATGTCCGTATGGAACCAAGGTCTCTGGTGCTGTGAGGTAGTAGCTCTACTGGCTGCGCCATTGTGCTGCTCATTTTATGAGTGCAAATTCCATTGTTTTCTTTGTTTTGAGTTTTAGTTACTTTGAGAATAGAGCAGGATTTGCTTTTGAGTCAGTTTATAGACACATATCCTGCGAGAATTGCCAATCCAGTGATAAGGAAGTGCTACACTGTTCGAGGTGCCAATTCTGGATGAACTAGAGGCCTAATCTGTCGTCTTACGTTCAGTGATACTATTTGATGAATACCGGGGATTTTTGATGCCTAATACTTAAACAGGAACCAACTTCACCAGAATATTTTATCTGGTTATTGGGGGAACTTTGCCTATGTCCAAATCAGCTGGTTTGTTTTCCTGTATCCTAGCAGTGACAATAATTCAAAATTATTGGAATGCTGAAAAATGGAAAGTGCTCATGGAAAAAGCAATTTGTTTGTGTCCTTGCACATGGAAATGGAAATGGGATGAAATACAGATAAGTCCAATATCGGCAAAGGAAATCTATATAGAACTTTGGCCATACTTGTAGAATTAAATAACAGCTGATAGGAGGTGCTGTAAGGCTCAAGTTTGCAATTGGATATCAAGCTATGTTCTACTTTTGTACAGTGCAGGATGGCAAACTTTCTTCACAAGTAGGGCCAGATTTAGCAACAGTCGTTGTAAATAAGCTGATCAACTGTGGCACAGTTATGGAATATGATGTTAAACTAATTACATTGAGATGCAACTTTAATCTGTGTCTTAACTTTTAATTTGCTGTTTTTGCACCATTTTGTGTCGTGATGAAATCTGTGAAATTAAGGTAATTTGGGACGTTTGTGTATGATTTGATACAGGTAGTTCTGCTGTAATGGTTATTTTATTCCTGTGAATTGGATGTAAGGTGGATTTTGTGAACATTATTTATATTATGTGGACCTAATTGATAACATGATTTGATTGATCTACCTTGCGTTTGAATACCTCATGTGATCTAACCTCGACATCATCCAGGATATAAAAATCCAGAGATTCATCATTCACTGAGAGAGGAAATTCTTGCACACCTCTGTTTTAAATGGCAGCTCCTTTGTCTTGTGATCCATACATGTTACACCTTTCAGTTGCCTCAGTTTTATTTCCATTGTTGCTTCTAGCGTGCTCAGGATATTTCCTATTTTAACCATTTTGTTTTGTAATAGGCTGGCTTTCCATTGGGTAGAGAAATATTACCCTAAAACTATGTGTTGATATTATGTGTTCATTGAAAGCTACGTTCATCAAAGTGAAACCATGTACATGTTCAATGATCAAATGTTAACTGAAATTTAACCCTGCTTCCAAAAGAATTGAGGTCCCAAGTTCCACGTATCCACTCTCATAGAAATATTTTGTGTATTGCATTGCATTGTCCATTATTGCAACTCCTCATTATTGAGCATTATTGAGGCATCTTTGAGCCCTTAATCCTGCTCTGCTTATTGGTTGTAAGGAATTTAGATGTATAATCATTTCACACATTGGAACTACCTGAATTTTAGAGCCCAGCTGCCTTCATACTTGTTGCCTTTTCCCCCATAACCTCTGACACCCGCACTAATCAAAACTCTATCAATCTCTGCCATAAAATATCCATTGACTTGGCCTCCACATCCTTCAGTGGCAATGAATTAGACAGATTCACCACCCTCTGATTAAAGAAATTCCTCCTCTCCATTCACTTTAATGTCTCTTTATTATCTGCCACTGATCCGCTTTGCATTGGGTGTCACTTTCTTCAATTGGACCCCTCTGCCATTTGCTAATCTCATCATTCGCATCATTAGTACTGAACTATTATCTACCGCTTTGATGACCCTTGGACTATCCTTGATCAGACTTTGCTGGGGTTACCTTGCGCTGTAAATGGGTCGATTGCAAACGTGTATTGTCCTTCTGCTGACTGGTCAGCACGCAACAAAAGCTTTACACTGTACCTCTGTACACGTGACAACAAACTAAACGTAAACTCAAGAGCATAGACCATAGAACAGTACAGCACAGGAACAGGCCCTTTGGCCCACAATGTCCGTGCCACGGATGATGCCCGGTTAAACTAATCTCTGCTCTGTACCAATTCTATTTAATTATTATTTTGGTTATTTTGCAGCCACATTAAAATAAGAGCATGTGGAGGTGCATTTGTACAAATGAAAAGCCTCTTGCATCGGCGGGGGTAAGTATTGTTGTAATTTCCTGTTGTTGCATTTGCATTTACAAAATTTGTATTTGTATTCATGATATATTTTGGAATTTAGTTTTTCCTTGTATAAAATAATGTGTGGACTACAATCACTTGCTTATGATTTCAATTGCAAAAATATTTCATGAAAATGCTTTTCCTTTGCTTAACTTAATTTGTCTGTTATATTTTGCCTCTGGTAAATGTTAGCCGTTTCAAATTGAATTTCTCATGTTTTATTATTTGTTATTGGCATGACTCATTTTTATTAGATGGGTTGTGCATATTGAGGCCGAGAAATGTTGATTTGTGTAATGTGACTGGTTCACTACTTGAAAAAATACATTCTCCTCTAAGTAAACCTGGGACGTTTATGACATTCATGATTTTCTTCCTGTCCTGTGCAGTGATGAGCAATGGTGGGCCACTAATGTAAAAGCAACCCTGGAAAAGATGGGCATCCTGTTTGTTCCAAGATAAAGGGGATTGGTCTGAGCACGACCCAAGCTCTTGGTACTAGGAGTCAGCTGCTCATCATAACACCTTACCTTGTGGGCAGCATTGACCACCAATTCTAAACTCCTCTGCTCCAACGTATCACTACTCACCCACAGTCATCAGAGAGCTATTGGCCCTCACTGAGGCCTGAATTGATCCTTGGTTTTCACTTACGATACTGTAAAGGAGTGATAGCTGACACACTGTAACCTTTACTGGTACTTTAATATAGCACATGGCACACACGTCCCAGCACTGACTGCATCCAGCCTTCAGGCGTACTGGGACCTAGTGGGAGGAACAAAGGGAGGATACTACAGTTATACTAATATGATGGGGCGTGGTTAGTGGTGATGAGGTAACTACATTATAGGTTGCATGCATAACCCATCTACATCCTTCCCCTTACAATTTAAACAAGTTACAACAGTGGCAGGTTTATTATACAGAACCTGCAAAGCTAAGCATACTCTCCGTAGCGAGCCGGAGGTTTTACAATCCGACCCGAGCGAGTGCGCACAGCACCTTCACCCTCCCCACCCGAAAGAATAGGAGGAGGGACAGGAACAGAAACAGGAGGGGGAGAGAAGGTGGGTGGAGAACCCAGCTTGGAGGGGGAACGGAGAGGCACAGGTGAGCCAGGTGAAACAGTAGGGGTAGAACGAGTGGAAGTGGGAGAAAGAGAAGACCTTGCAGGGGACAACAGAGCCTGGGGAGCAAACCCGGGAGGAGCAGGGGGGGCTATCCGAGGCAAAAGGACCGACCGTGGCATGCAGGGAGCAGAGGGTACGTTAGTGGAGGAAGGCTCGACACGCGATGGAGGGGTATACGGAATCGCAGGAGGTGGTTTGGGCTCGTTAACCGCCAACAGGTGCTGGCGGCTGCGTCGGTATACAGTCCCTTCGAAATCCACGAGGTAGGATCGTGGCGCGCTGTCAAACCCGACAACGGTGGCAAGTCGGGAATAGCCGGTGGACGTCTGCAAACGGACGACCTGTCCAGGCATCAGTGGCGAAAGAGGGCGGCAGGATTTGTCATGCGAGCGGCGCTGGATCTCGTGCTTCTGGGCAATACGTTGCTGGACATCAGCAGGCTGCAGGACTTTGGGCATCAGGGACTGCTGGGCAATAGGCATCGGAGGGCGGACAACACGGGACATGAGTCGCTGGGCAGGGGACCCCATGGTACTGTCTCTGGAAATGTTCCGAAGATTCAGGAGACCCTGATAGAAATCCCCGTTCGAGAGGCGGGTCTGTTCAAGCAGGTGCTTAGCGCTGCGGACCGCCCGTTCAGCTAGACCATTGCTCTGCGGGTACTCCGGGCTGCTGGTGAAATGATTAAAGTTCCACTTTGCAGCAAACGCTCGAAACTCGGCGCTGGTGAACTGGCGTCCGTTGTCTGTCTGCAGCCGGACAGGGGAACCAAACGTGGCAAAGTGACGGCGAAGTTTGCTGATCACCATCTCGGAGGTGATGGCAGGGAGGAGGTCCACCTCGAACCAATTCGAGTAAGAGTCTACTAGCACAAGGTATTGCCTCCCGCGCCAGTCGAAAATATCGGCAGCCAGAGAAGACCAGGGCATGTCAGGGGCAGGCTGCTGCAAAAGCGGCTGTCTTTGCTGATGCGGGGCAAGAGAGTTACAGTCCGGACAGGAATCCACCCTGGCCTGGATGTACTTAGCCATGGCCGGCCAGTAGTACTGTTCCTGGGCATGCGAGATAGTGGCATCTGCCCCGGGATGCCCCATGTGGGCGGCGTCAAAATACAAGCCATGCAGCGAAGCAGGGACTACAACTTTGTGTCCTTTGATAATAATACCGTCCCGGAGGACCAACTCATCGCGGACTAAAAAATAGGGGTGGACGCTGGCAGGCAACGAATTCCGTTTGGTGGGCCACCCGCGCTTGATGACAGCAGCAAGCTGCTGCAGGTCGGGGTCGTTTGCGGTATGTGCAACCAAGCACTGTAGTTGCTGGGAAGGGACGAAGTTAACGTTCAGTACCTGTAAGTCCGACTGCTCGAAGGGGTGCTGGTCGCAGGAGGCCCGGGGGGCCCGGGACAGTGCATCAGCCACATGCATCTCGGTGCCCCTCTTATATATGATTTTAAAGTCAAAGCGCTGTAGCTGCAGCATCATCCGCTGTAGCCTGGCAGGAGCGCAGTGTATAGGTTTGTTCAGTATCGTTACCAGTGGCTGGTGATCCGTCTCAACGGTGAACCTGGTGCCAAATAGGAAGTCCTTAAACTTCGAACACGCGAAAACCACCGCCAGCAGCTCCTTCTCTATCTGAGCATAGCGCTGCTCTGTGTCCGTCATGGTCCTAGAGGCATAGGAGATGGGCAGCAGCGAGTCATCAGCGTGGGGTTGCAGGCAGGCAGCACCCAGTCCAAAGCGAGAGGCGTCGCAAGTGACCACGATCGGGCGCCGTAGATCAAAGAACTTCAGGGTAGGTGTGCTGACCAGCCTCGTCTTTAGCAGGTCGAACGCCTGCTGGTGGTGTGGAAACCATGCCCAGGCAATGTCCTTTTTAGTGAGCTGTCTCAGGGGTGCGCTCAATTCACTGAGGTCGGGGATAAACTTCCCCAGGTAATTCACCATACCCAGGAAACGCTGCAGACTGACAACGTCTGTCGGGGCGGGCAGCTCTGAGATGGCGCTGGTCTTTTGCGGGTCTGGCTTTAACCCTTGGGCCGTGAAAATGTGGCCAACGTATGTGACCTCAGGCACCCGGAACTTGCACTTTGACCGATTAAGCTTCAAATTTATCTGCCGAGCACGGTCCAAAATCCGTCGGAGGTTGCGGTCATGTTCGGCCACATCCCTCCCATAGACCAGTATGTCGTCCACAATGATCGCGCAGGGCAGACCTGCAAACAATTGTTCCATAGAACGCTGAAATACCTCGCTGGCGGAGTTGATGCCGAACGGCATCCGCAAAAACTTAAACCTGCCGAAGGGCGTGCTGAACGTGGTCAGGTCCGTGGAGCGTTTGTCCAGGGGTATCTGCCAGAACGAACTTCTGGCATCGAGGACGGAGAACACTGTGGCTTGTCCCACCTGGGCGGCAACATCTTCGACAGTCCTCATGGGGTAGTGGGGCCGTTTAATCGCCATATTCAAGTCCTTGGGGTTGATGCATACCCGTATCTCATTTTTTCCTTTCTTCAACGTGGCGACCATGGTGGAGACCCATTCGGTTGGATCGCTGACAGCCTCCAGCACTCCCATGTTGACCATGTCTTTCAGCATACTCTCCACCTTGCCCTTCATGGCGAACGACACTCTATGGGGTGGACGGATCACAGGCACCACAGATGGGTCAGTCACGATCTTGTACACCAACGGCAGCTTCCCCAACTTGTCGTCAAACAAGTCTGGGTACTCGGATAGTGGATCCATCACAGCTTGCACCTCGTGGACCGTACGGTCAAACGACACCAGACCAAGATCCTGGCAGGCCTGGTTGCTCAGCAACGTCACGCAGTCACTGTCCAGAATAAAGAAAGACAGGTCCTGGGAAGATTTCTGCAGCACGCAGTGGAAAGTCGCCCTCCCCACAGGTGTTAGTTCCTCTCCCCCATAGGCACGCAAAACAGAGCGGTCTGCAATCAGCAGCTCAGTCTTCCTTATCTGGTGGAACAGCTTTGTTGACATTACGTTCACTTTTGCCCCCGTGTCCAGCTTAGCAGAGAAGGACTTGTTGTTTACAGTTATATTCACAGAAGGATCAGGGAGGCGAGATCGGCTGTGGAGGAGAGTGTAAATACTTACATCTCCCGTGGAAAAGCTGAGCTCAGAGTCGGGGGCAGCGTCAACAGAGGACTGAGAATCCATCTCGCTATCAACTTGCAGAAGGTTGTTTAGGAGTTGTCTGGGAGCTGAGGGCACTTTCCCACGGGACCCGCAGGCAGCTGCAAAATGGTTCCTTCTCCCGCAGAAATTGCAGGTCTTCCCAAGGGCTGGGCACTGTGATTCTGTGGAGTGCACGTAATTGCAGTTTGGACACTTTTTAGATCTCGGGTCCCGGGATGTACGAACGGGCCGCGGTGGAGGGCGAAAGTTGTCCCTCATATGACGTTGTCCAGCAACACCAGTTAGATTTATGGCTCGGCTGTCGGAACCCCTCTGTCCACGAGGAGGGGTGACCACTTCGGCAATGCGGCACGCATGCATTGCCTGAGTCAGGGTTAGGTCAGGCCGTTGCAGCAGGTCGGCACGTAGCTTCTGATCAATCATGCCAGTGACGAGAATGTCTCTGGTGAGCTGGTCGCGCATGGTTTCAAATCGGCACCGCTGGGCAAGGTGCCGCAGGTCGGCGATGAAGCACTCAACAGGTTCATCCGGCTGTTGCTTGCGTGAGAAGAACCTGGCCCGCTCCAGTATACGGTTGGAGGGCAGGTCACATATCTCCGCGAATTTGCGCAAAAGACATACCGGGTCGTCGGCCGATTCAGCTGGCTCGACCGGCTGGTCGTTGTCATCCAGGACCGCTGGTTCGTAGACAAAGGCTTGAGCTCTCTTCATTGCGTCGGGACCGGCCAGGTTGAGCAGGAGTGATGCTTTGACCGCGGCTGGGTCGTTCCGGTGCGCAATATTGACGTAGTGAGTGTAGTCCATCACAAAAGTCGACCATCGCTCCGCAATGTCAGCGTCGAAGACAAGGGGAGATGGCTTTCGGCATGAGGATGCCATGTCAAGGGAAACCCAACACTGGGCACTAACGGGGACAAAATAAATGATACAGATACGATACAATAAAACGTTCTTCATCCCCGGAGGGAAATTGGTCGCCAACAGTCACAACACACAAGGTGCACGAAAACTTGAAATTAAAAGTGCAAATAAAAATAAAAAGACATGCGACTGTTGGCTGGCTGCCGTGTGCACAACGCCTTAAACGGAACGAACAAACAAACAAACGCAGGCTTATCCCCTGGGTAGAGAATGATAAATGTAGAGTATTTCCCCCACACCGGGACCCACATTGTTCTATTGAGAATTCATTGTGGGAAAGCCTTTGAGCATGTTAAAATACACGAGGCCAATTACGTAGGGTCTACAGAGTGACTGAATTTTGCAGCAGTGGCCTTGCAATAAAAAAAATGCATTGGCTTCCATGCATTCCTCATTAATGCACTTCTCAAGTCACTGAATATTTCAATACTGTTTTTTCTGAAGTCTGATTCACAATGATGCAGTTATTAATGGTGACCAACAGAGGTGTAGTCTATGTGATACGCAGGTATACGCCGTATACCCACTAAGAAAGCTCCAGCATTTCCGTATGCCCACTTAGAAATGCGCAATGACACGTATCAACTTCGATAGTGACAGAAGTTCTGTTTATTTTATGAATGAATGTATGACAGTTCTGTCACAGAACTGTCATACTTTCATTCATAAATTCAACCTGTGCGCTGTGTCTCTGTCAGAGTCGCACTTTTCCTTGTCGGAAGTGGGAAAGTCCCGAGTTCCGAGTACAATGGAACGCAGCATTATAATAGCCATACAGAGACTTCCGTCCATGGCCCGTGACCGTGGTGACCGCCCGTGACCTAGACCTGACGTCACGTCACCTAGACCACAGCGATATCAACTCAGTCGGCGCCGAGGTGATGTCCAGCGGCTCAACAGTAAATATGAAGCGGAAGCAACAAACTACCCTTAGCCATTTAAAAAAAAAACAAGCCTGCTGCTGCCTCGGACGACACTCCAGCAGTCACTAGGACGTTAGATGAAGAAGAGGGAACTACAGCGGAGCCTGATGCCAGCAGTGTATCGGGTAAGTGAAAGTCGTATACAAGTGAACTTTAGCAGATATTAGACTACTAGCTACTAGCTTATAAGAGATTTCCCAAACTGAATGAATACCACACATATATTCACTAAACGGCCTTGCTAGCTCAATCTTGTTGTAGTAAAGTAGTAAATAACGTAGTTATTACACATTTTACTGTGAGACTGTGAGTGTGTGTGTGCTGAATATCTCCTTGTTCCTTCTAGATGATAACTCCTGGCCAGCCCTATGGACTGAGAGTCAGGCTAGGGAGTTTAAAAGCAGGCATTCTTGGTTAGAATGGAAGGACAGAAAGTTAGGTAAATATCAGCCAACTTGTAAAGCTGGTATAAACACATGAAGTCAACTTTATGCAAATGAGAGTATAGCTGGTTTATTTTCATCTTAAAGATACATTAATTTCACTTTTATACAATTAAATTATAATGATATTGTCACAGTGAAGCTTATTTACAGTTCATTCAATTATTTTGAATAGATTCTTATCCAGTTCAGAAGGTGTTATTGCTAATATAGATTCAAAAAAGACTACTTGTATGATGTTAATTAGTCATGTTTTTGTTTACTTCCAGGTTGTGCTATTTGCAGCTCAACAAAATCTACTGGCGTCTTAACAGAGAAAATAATTTCCATATCTGAGGAGTGGGCGATGTTTAAGATCCAGTCATCAGGCTCAAGCAGACCAACAGCCCTGGCCTCCTTGAGAAACAAGATCAGACGGCATGAGATGTCCAGGGCACACGAAATAGCTCAGGAGCTCACTGAAAAGGGTGGACAGGATTTACTTGGGAATCATGTGAGAGCTGTGTCAGACACTGTGTTAGCTGAGACAAATGCTGTATTCAGAACAGCATATTATCTTGCCAAGATGAACCGACCTTTCTCTGACCATGACGATCTCATTGAGCTTCAGGAAAAAAACGGTGTCAACATGGGCACAAGTCTGCACTCAAGGTTCAGTTCAACATAAATTGTGGAACATATAGCAAAAAAGATGCAGACAAAAATAGTTGACAGCATTGTGTCATCTTCAAGCAAGCTGTCTGTTCTCATTGATGAGGCAACTTCTCTCAGCCATAAATCAGCCATGATTGTCAATGTGAAGGCCTCTTTAGATGGAGCTACTCCTGAATTTGTTTTTTTGGACCTGGTGGAGCTGGAAAGCCAGAGGGCAGAGTCTATAGAGGAAGCTCTATTAAACTGTTTGGACACTGCAGGCTTTAGTGAGGAGTGGCTTCAAAACAACTGGATCTCATTTGTTTCTGATGGAGCCAGTGTTATGTTAGGAAAAAACTCTGGTGTGGCAACCAGGCTGACTGCAAGGTACCCTAACCTCTTCACATGGCACTGTATGAACCACCGTCTAGAACTGGCTGTAAATGATGCTGTGGATGAGGTTCAGACAGTCAACCACTTCAAAGTTTTCATGGACAAACTCCACAATCTCTACAGTCAGTCCAATACAAATTCACGGGAACTTATGGAAGCAGCACAAGAAGTGGGCTCACAAGTCCTGAAGATTGGCAGAGTTTTAAACACCCGATGGGTTGCCAGCAGTTTCCGTTCTGTAAAGGCTGTGTGGAGGTCATACGAAGCACTTAACAGACACTTTGAGAATGCTGCAGGAGACCAAACAAGAAACGGCAAAGAGAGGCAAACCTACAGAGGCCTGGCACGTCGTATGCAAAGCAAGGAATTTCTTTGTGACCTTGGACTCATGTATGATGCACTATCTGAACTTTCAAACCTGTCCCAGCAATTACAGGCCCATTCAATCACACTTTTAAGAGCAGAACAGCTGCTGAAGCGCACCATCCGAGTGCTGGCATCATTTAAAGATTCTCCAGGAGAGAAATTGGAGGAAGCATTGAAAGCACAGGCTTTGGGACAGTTTGGATCAGTGTCCCTGGAGTCAAATGCTAAGCTCATGCCGATCAATACAAAGCAGTTCCTACAAAGTCTGATCAACAACATGGAGAAGCGGCTCTCAATTAAGGATGAAATTCTTCATGATCTCAGCATTCTGGATTCAAGCATCTGGCATACGGCACGATGAGTCACAGGTAAAACGACTGTGCAGGCGATTCAATCTTTGTCAAGAACAAGCTGTCAATGGAATGAGAGATTTCATCGAGCACCCAGAGAGTGAACCTGAATGCCTCAAACCACTCATCCACTGCATGCAGACCATCCCTTGCAGCACTGCAGATTGTGAAAGGGGCTTCAGTCTGATGAATATTGTGTACACAGACCAAAGATCTATAATGTTGTTGTCTAGTGTCAGCAATTTGATGATGATCAGCATCAATGGGCTTTTTGAGCCAAGCAAATATGTATCAACATGGTTATGAAGCCATCGCTCTGCCACGCAAGCAAGAAGGCAGAGCACACCTCAGATGCCTGAGTACAAGCAAATTTGGAAAGTTTTGTAAACTAGCAGGCTACTACATTTAAAGTGAAAAACAATTGTTGACAAAATCCCTTTAGTGGAATACAAACACTTTTACTTACCAGTAGCAGGTATGGAAAAGTGTTTGTATTCCACTAAATATCCCTCATGTAACAGTGTATTCACCTTTGTTTGTTACTTTTTTACAATGAAGGGATTGTGGTGTTTGTTTTATTTTGCATGGGTCATGCACCCTCCGCTGGTCGTTTTTGCGGATGTACTGTTTTTCTTCTCTGTTAAACACTGAACAGATGTTATTTGCATAGGACTTACTGTGATTGAAAATGTGTATTTTGTGATGCTGTGTGATTGCTGTATTAAGTATGAGTGTGAGACGTCTTAGAACAGTTGCTGATATGTTTTATTTATTTTAATTTATTATTTAAGTATTTTTGTATGGGAAACATAATTCTAAAGAACATGTTTTTATTTTGTATTTTTGCATTTATTGTTTCTTATATAGGGTATTTTATTTTATTCAGTTGTAATTGTTTCTGACAAATGACTAACTCTGTTTTTTCTTGTCTCAAAACTCTAAACAGAGCATGCAGCAGCAGCAGCAATAAATGTCCTGTGCAAAAGACTCAAGTATCCCGTCGTCTCCTTAGCACATTAGTACTGAGGCCAGGCCGGTTACATATACAGTAGTACAGTGTTTATATAGCCAACAGTTATTTATTTATTGATGCTTTATAGTTTATTTGATGCTAGTGCCTAATGGTGATTTTCATTTGAGTTTATTGTCCTAGAAACTGATGACAATATCGAGTGTTGAATAATCTCAATTACTTATGGTGGTTGTAGGCTACTGTATGCGACAGTGAGTGTGGCGGTGTTTATAGGACGGGTGTGGAAGAGGCTAGGAGGGAATCATCACAGTATACCCACTACAAAAAACTAGACTACACCACTGGTGACCAATTATTCTGCAGGCACTGTGCTGCCAGAGTTCGACAGGTAAGTATTTGGTGGCTGATTTAACTGAGCTGCTAGCTCAGTATGAACAGCTGGTAGTGCAGCTGCAAAACGACATTCAGGACAAAGTGACCCAGCTACACGTGAAAGATGAACAGCTTAAGGTAACATCAATTCCAGTTGAATATTTGTTACCCTCACTGAGTGAGCTATTGCAGTGATCTGTGTACTTTGTGTTTGCATTTCTGCAGTTGGATTTCACTTTAAAGCCTGAAAATTCAGTCCAAACAATTAACAATGCCTCTTATTTTCTAAAGCAAAGACTATTGTTAAACCGTTTCACGTCGTGTGTCGGATCTTTTCAAGGAAATTGAAAGGATGCCTTCACACTTGGTTTAGAAGGTTGTACTTCAAAATAGACTACAAAATGTTATTTAAAAGTCCTACTTAAATGATTTAAGCAAAAAGTAATGCCTGATGCTTCCAGTACAATACTGAGAGAATGCTGCACCTGAAGTGCCAACTTTCAAATGAAACGTTAAATTAAATCATGTTTGGTGTCTCAGGTGGATGTGAAATATTTTATTTTGGCATATTTTAGAGAGAAAAATGTGTTTTCAGGGTGATTTTTCCAGTCTTTACCCCAAAAGTAACTCTTCAAGTAGTTAATTCACCACATTAGTACATTATCACATATTTGCTATTTTCAAATTAGTTACATGGTTTACGACATTCCAATGTTAATTGAACAATAAAGGTCCCTTATAAGCAACGTTGGCTGCAAACAAATTTTAGACACTCGGAGGAAGTCATTGTTTTCTGTTTAAATCCAGTAATGATTCTTCGGACCTTGACCATGAAAGAGTTTGTTCTCCCGACCGTGGGAGAAAAGGAGGGCGATGGTAAAAGTTATTCTCCTTCCATCACAGTGGGGAATATGTGGTCGCCGAAAAACACGATGGACGAGCTGCCTGCCCTGGTGGGGAGTCGGGGGGACTGCCGTGAGTGCAGTGATCCTGGAGTCTGGTGCGAGTGTGGACGGCTTTCTGACTGGGCGGACAGAGACTGCAGAGATAGTACAGCGGTCGGTGAAGGAGCGTGTGTGTGGCCCGGACATTGAACTGATGGCTGTGGGTCTCCGCTTATGCTGGGTGCCCTAGGGATTCTCACACGCCGCTGTGGTGGCTGTTTATGTTTAATCTTTATGTAGTTTTGTGTCTTGTTACTTTTTTGGTATGTGTGTGGTAAATCATATTTCACTGTACCTCAGTACACGTGACAATAAAGGACCATTAAACCATTGAATGTGAATTAATGATTTCATCCCCTGATTTCATTAATGATAATTTTAATTTTAATGTCTTAATACCAAGGTGGAATTGAGGACCTAACTATTGGTGCAGTTGAATTACAAATATTGCGTGTGTGATTTCCATTCTATGTTGCCCAGTTTTTATCACTGTTTAGAGGTATTAATCACTTCCTCAGTTGCTGGAAGACTTGAAGAAAAAACTTCGTAAAAGGGAAGAGGCACTGCTGGAAACAACACAACTTGTGGAAGTGCTGCAGATAAAGCTCGGTGAGAAGAATCTGGAGCTAGCGGTAAGGACATCATCCTTTGCTGCTGTGTGAATCTCTATTACAGGGAAAGATCTCTGAAACCAGCTAAGGGATTCTGTTGTAAATGGCAGTGAAATAAAAATAGCAGGAGCCTCTTGGAAATATATCTGTAAATATGAAAAAATTAGAAGATTTTCTTTTATATGAATCTCCCCATTCTTTTTTTCTAAATCAGTTCATTAACCCTTTTATGATCTGTTATAGTGCAGAATCACAGTTTATGTGGAGCCTTGCAGCATTGTTTAAATTTGGATGACTACTTGACAATTCCATTTTGACAGGTTCAACTTTTCTTGCTTATCTGCTTGGATTATTCATTTCATTCATTTAATGTTACTTTAGAAAGCTGCATTATTCTAAGCTTAAAGGGACTGTCCCACAGGTGACTTTTTAGGTGACTGTAGGAGACTGTCCAGTCGTCACATGGTCGCCACATGTTCGCAGGTGGTTGTTGGAGAGTCGCCTTCATGGACGTGAGGAGTTCCCGCATTCTGAGAACTCGTCGCGGCCTCCTTATGGTCGCCGCAAAATCTTCAACATGGAGAGTAGCGAGAATTCCCGTGCCATATGTCCTAATGGGTTGCCAGGAGGTCGAAGGTTCTCGTATGTTATAGCCGGTGCAGACCGGTGAATTTCATTGGCTCATTGGGAAAAAAAACGTAAACAGTAGTTTTCAGAACCAAGGAAAACTGTTGTAATGTTAATGTCCGCCGAGCTTCACAACCGTGGATCTCTGGCTTCTTAAAAGTTCTCTCCACTCCTTTTACCCCCTTCTCCCCCCCTCTTTCAAAGGACTTACTGTCCACTGTGCTTTAGCCGTCTTAATTACAGCGCCAACCTTCCTGTTCATCGCGGCGTGTGTCTATCACCTTGGCTTTGCACCTTGTGAATTTCACTCAGACAGCGCCTCCCCTGCTTGCCCTGTCTCCCGCCTGCATAATGGGCTGGTGAAGGAAGCGATGTGTGTGTGTGTGTGTTCCACTCTGACAGTCGCCGTTCCAGTTGCCGGTTTTTCAGGTGACTGCCGGCAACTTGACAGACGCCTGACAAATCGCCTAAGTGGAACAGGCTCCCGAAAATCTTTTTAGTGTAATTTGGCTACTTTTTAATTTTTTTGGAGTTGGTTGAAGATTTGAGGAAGCTTGAGGACGAAAATGAAAATCTCGACAACAAGCTTCTGGCTGAAGACTACTCCACCCATATCAAGGTCCGAGATCTGTAGGAAAGACACAAAGCAGATTTAAATAATCTCAAAGGTAAACACAGCAATCAGCTCCGTAAAATCAGGGAGAAACATGCACAAGAAACATCACAGAAAGATCAGTGCTGTTTACAACTTCACAAAGTTCTCCAACTTTTAGGACCTCACGCCAAGTTCTGTGCACCCCTTGCAGAACAGGCAACTGGTTCTTTAAATAATTTCACCGAACGGAAGATTAACGAACTGGAAGGTAATTACTCAAAGTTGACCTGTTAATATTTTTGGCCATAAATGGTCCTACCGCAGATTTGTACATCTGTCGTTTCGTGGTAGGGAGTAGGTTTGCCCTAAAATATTCTAGCATTAGAGGAATGGAGTGGATTTTATAACAAAACTCTTCATTTTTGTTTTGCCATGTAATTATCTCGTCCCTGTAACCTCGTGAGATTTTGTGTATGCAAATTAATTGCTGTAATTCCCATATTTTATCACTGATCACACTTAAAAATATACTTCATTGGTTGGTAAATGGGTTCGCACATTCAGTGATCAGGAAAAGTAGCGTGTAATCTAAGTTTTTTTCATTCAGGTATTCTGGTCAGATTCCTTGATCAGAAGATAGTGTTGTTTAAAGGATTCAAGAAAATAAATCTTTGAGAAGCATTTGTGAGAGTCTGCCAAATGGCTGACAGGAACACACAGTAGTCATTTGGACAGATTCATACAGATGCTTTTAAAAACATTCTCTTCTTGAATCCTTTAAACATCGCTATCACTGAATTTTAATTTTGAGACGGTGCTGATAGTTAAAACATGACATCGTGAAGGGCGGCCTGGTGGCGCAGCGGTGGAGTTGCTGCCTTTCAGCGCCAGAGACCTGGGTTTGATCCTGACTGTGGTGCTTGTCTGTACGGAGTTTGTATGTTCTCCCTGTGGGTTTTCATCCAGGTGCTTCGGTATCCTCACACTCCAAAGACGTACAGGTTTGTAGGTTAATTTAGATCGTCCCCCTGCGGCCTATATTGCTAGCAGCTAGCTGCTAGCCGCCAGAACCGCTAGTATCCCTGCACGCTGCCCGGAGAGGACGCAGGCGTTGACTATTCGCCGCTTCTCCGCCCGCTGTCCCCCCCCCCCCCCCTGTCTGTTACCTACCTGTTACCTACCTGCCTGTCTGTTCCCTGCCGGAACCTGTGCACCATCGACGCTGGACACCTCTCTGCACCCGCACTGCTGGACACCTCTCTACACCCGCACTGCTGGACAACCTCTCTACACCCGCACCGCTGGACAACCTCTCTACACCCGCACTGCTGGACAACCTCTCTACACCCGCACCGCTGGACAACCTCTCTACACCTGCACTGCTGGACAACCTCTCTGCACCCGCACCGCTGGACAACCTCTCTACACCTGCACTGCTGGACAACCTCTCTACACCTGCTCTGCTGGACAACCTATCTGCTCCCTCAATGCTGGACACCTCGCTGCATCTGCACTGCTGGTCAACCTCTCTGCTCCCTCACTGCTCGACACCTCGCTGCACCTGCTCTGCTGGACACCTCTCTGCACCCTCACCATCATGCTCAAATACTCAACTCTGCAGATGACTGGTCTCTTCAACAACCACATCCCATCCTGCATCCAGGTCATTGAACAGCTTGGACTTCTGCGTCGACCCCGTTTCATCCACAGAGGCTCTCGGCGCAGGCTTGTTTACTTCAACCACGGACATTCCATTCCATCCATCTGCTCACCACCACGCTCTACCGCGTCACCCCCCATCCCAGCTGACCGCACGCACTGTCAACCGGGACAACCTCAGATCTCTCCAGCCTGCCCCCATCCCTCCACCCTCTCACAATGCCAACTTTGCCCTCCTCAACACCAGGTCGCTCAACAACAAAGCCCTTGCCCTCCATGAACTAATCCTTGACAACACTCTGGACTTCCTTCTGCTCACTGAGACCTGGCAACAACCAATGTCTTCTTCTCCCTCAATCAAGCATCCCCACCTGGATTTAATTACATTTCCAAACCCCGCCCCTCCCGCCATGGAGGTGGCCTCGCTGTTACTTACAACCAGAATTTTCGGATCACTGAACTCACCTTCCCCCCAGTAGCATCATTTGAATTCCTCGCCTTCAAAGCCCTTTCCTCCATGACAGTCATCCTCATTTACCGGCCACCTAAACCAAACCCCTCCTTCCTATCTGACTTCACTGAACTCCTCACACTTGCCTCATCCCTCTCCCCACGTCTGCTGCTACTTGGTGACTTAAATATTCACATGGACTCCCCCACCTGCAAGCTCGCATCTGAATTCGCCTTTTTACTTGACAACTTCTCTCTCACTCAGCACGTCACCTTTCCCACCCATGTCAAAGGTCACATCCTTGACCTGGTCTGCTCCACAAATCAACCGATACTCGACCTCCATCCTTGCCTCTTCCCCCTCTCTGATCATAAGCTTATACGGTTCACCATCCCTTCTCCGACACCTCGCCCCCGCTTCCTCCGAGAAATCACCTTCAGTAATCTAAAATCCATTGATCCCCACCATCTCTCTGACCTGCTCTCCACCACCTCTCTCCCCCTGGACTCAACCCCCATCTCACCTGATGATCTCACAAACCATCTCAACTCCACCTTGTCTACCTCCCTTAACACTATGGCCCCCCTCAAAACAAGAACCGTAACTTTCAACACATCTTCACCCTGGTAAACACCTGCACTTCGTAAACTGAAACAGACTGGTCGCCGACGAACGACTCACAAAGAAATCATCTCTCACAGTCCACCTTGAAGCTTACAAACTCCACCTCACTGACTACAAAGATGCCCTCATTGCTGCAAAATCTGCCTACCTCTCCTCCATATTCACCGACCCCTGCCTAAACCACAGAACCCTCTTCTCCACAGTGGGCAACCTCCTCAAGCCTCGAGCCAACACTCTCCCTACCTCTACCCCGGTTCTCTGCAACTCATTCCTCCACTTTTTCGCTGATAAAATCAGCACCATCTATCAATCTTTATCCCCTGTACCCGACTCCCCAGCATCTACTCCACCACCTACCAAGGCCCCTCCTTTCAACATCTCCACTGACCTCCTTACCCCTCCTCCACACTGCTTCCTCTCCCAGTTTGACCTGGTCACCCCTACTGAAATCTCCAAACTCATCAGCTCTTCCAATCCCACTACCTGCTCCCTCGACCCTCTCCCCACTCCCCTGCTGAAGTCCTGCCTCCCCGTTCTCTGCCCCTACCTCACTAATCTCTTCAACTCCTCATTGTCCCAAGGAATTGTCCCCTCCGCTTTCAAAACTGCTGCTGTCACACCAATCTTAAAGAAACCTGGTCTTGATCCCTCCTCTCTCATTAACTACCGCCCAATCTCAAACCTCCCCTTTCTTTCAAAAACCCTGGAGCGTATCGTTGCGTCACAACTTCATTCCCACCTCCTGGCATATAACCTACTTGAACCCCTCCATAGCACAGAAGCTGCTCTCCTCAAAGTCCTCAACGACCTCCTCACCTCTGCTGACACTGGTTCCCTCAACATCCTCATCCTCCTCGACCTGAGTGCAGCCTTCGATACAGTGAACCATAACATCCTGCTCACCAGACTCAAAGACCTCGGCATTGAAGGCTCTGCACTCAGCTGGCTCCGTTCCTACCGTTCCAACAGATCCCACTTCAACTCTCTCCATAACCACACCTATGCTACAGCCACAGTCACTCAAGGCGTTCCCCAAGGCTCCGTACTCGGCCCCCTCCTCTTCATCATCTACATCCTCCCCCTTGGGCAGATACTCCGCCACTTCAACCTGGACTTCCACTGTTACGCCGATGACACCCAGATCTACCTCGGCACCAAATGTCCCCACAACCCCCCCCTCTCCCATATCAACTCCTGTTTGTCAGCTATAAAAACCTGGATGCAACATAACTTCCTCAAACTCTAGAGCGATAAGACAGAATTCCTCCTCATAGGCTCCAAAGCCACACTCAGCAAAATCAATAACCCCACTCTCACCATCGACGGCACCACTGTCTCCCCATCTCCCCAGGCCCGCAACCTTGGCGTGATCTTTGATTCCACCATCTCCCTTGAGCCTCACATCCGCCATGTCATTAAAACCTCCTTCTTTCATCTCCGCAACATCGCCAAACTCAGACCCTCTCTCACACCTCCCGCTGCTGAAAGACTCATCCATGCCTTCATCTCCTCCCGACTGGACTATTGCAACTCACTTCTCCTTGGCATCAGCTCCACCTACATCAACCGACTCCAACTGGTCCAGAACGCAGCCGCCCGACTCATCACCCACACCAAATCCTGGCATCACATCACTCCAGTCCTCAAACAATTTCACTGGCTTCCCATCTCCCACCGGATCACCTACAAAATCCTGGTCCTCACCTACAAAGCCATCCACCATCTGGCCCCCCCATATCTCACTGACTTCCTCTCCCCCTACCAACCCTCACGGTCCATCAGATCCACATCAACCGGTCTCCTCTCCATTCACAAGTCTAACCTCCGCAGTTTTGGGGACAGAGCCTTCTCCAGGTCAGCTCCCAGGCTCTGGAACTCCCTCCCCCAACTGATCCGTAATTCCGTGTCCCTCACCATCTGCCAGTCCCGCCTCAAGACCCATCTCTTCACCTCTGCCTATCCTTAGCCCCACGTCCCCCTCCCTTTTCATCTGTGCATGAATTGCCTCATATTGTGTTTTGAATTGAATTTTGTCTTTAATTTGTGTACTAGTCATGTCTCTACTATTTATTTCATTCCCCTTACATGTTTTTCCTCTACCTGCTAAATTTTTGTAAGGTGTCCTTGAGACTCTTGAAAGGCACCCATAAATAAAATGTATTATTATTATTATTAATGATGCCAGCGCAATAACCTGGCCCTCAACACCAGCTAAACCAAGGAACTGATTGTGAACTTTGGAAGGAGTAGGAGGGGGACCCACAGCCCCATTTATATCAACGGGTCGATGGTTGAAAAGGTCAAGAACTTCAAATTCCTGGGCGTGCACATCTCTGAAGATCTTTCCTGGTCCGAGAACACTAACGCAATTGTCAAGAAAGCTCATCAGCGCCTCTACTTCCTGAGAAGATTACGGAGAGTCGGCTTGTCAAGGAAGACTCTCTCTAACTTCTACAGGTGCACAGTAGAGAGCATGCTGACCGGTTGCATCGTGGCTTGGTTCGGCAACTTGAGCACCCTGGAGAGGAAAAGACTACAAAAAGTAGTAAACACTGCCCAGTCCATCATCGGCTCTGATCTTCCTTCCATCGAGGGGATTTATCGCAGTCGCTGCCTCAAAAAGGCTGGCAGTATCATCAAAGACCCACACCATCCTGGCCACACACTCATCAGGTAGAAGGTACAGGAGCCTGAAGACTGCAACAACCAGGTTCAGGAATAGCTACTTCCCCACAGGCATCAGGCTATTAAACCTGGCTCGTACAAAACTCTGATTATTAATAACCACTTTCTGTTATTTGCACTTTATCAGTTTATTTATTCATGTGTGTATATATTTATATCATGGTATATGGACACATTTATCTGTTTTGTAGTAAATGCCTACTATTTTCTGTGTGCTTAAGCAAAGCAAGAATTTCATTGTCCTATACAGGGACACATGACAATAAACTCACTTGAACTTGAAAGAGAGAGGCGGAGAGAGGCAGAGAGGGGGGGAGGGGGAGGGGGAGAGGGAGTGAGCAAAGAAGGAACGCAGAAGCTGGAAAATCGACGGTACACAAAAATGCTGGAGAAACTCAGCGGGCGCAGTAGCATCTATGGAGCGAAGGTTAGGCAACGTTTCAACGTTTTAAACTCGCCCCCCTCTCAAAGGCGCGAAAGTCGCGCACATGGGCAGTGGCAGAACTGCAGCGCCGCTGATGGTAAGTTTTGTAACATACCTATCTTCAGGCATTTAAAGAATAAGGGATGGGCCAGTTCAAGATTCAAAATTCAATTTAATTGTCATTCACCAATTAAGATCCAGTGAAATGAATGAATGAATCAGTTTATTGGCCAAGTCTGTACACACAGCAAAAGGATTTGAGTATAAGAGCAAGCAAAAGGATTTGAGTATAAGAGCAGGGAGGTTCTACTGCAGTTGTACAGGGTCTTGATGAGACCACACCTGGAGTATTGCGTACAGTTTTGCTGTCCTAATCTGAGGAAAGACATTCTTGCTATAGAGGGAGTACAGAGAAGGTTCACCAGACTGCTTCCTGGGATGGCAGGACTTTCATATGAAGAAAGACTGGATAGACTTGGTTTGTACTCGCTGGAATTCAGAAGATTGAGGGGGGATCTTATAGAAACTTACAAAATTCTTAAGGGGTTGGACAGGCTAGATGCAGGAAGATTATTCCCGATGTTGGGGAAGTCCAGAACTAGTGGTCACAGTTTAAGGATAAGAGGGAAGTCTTTTAGGACCTAGATGAGAAAATCATTTTTTACACAGAGAGTGGTGAATCTGTGGAATTCTCTGCCACAGAAGGTAGTTGAGGCCAGTTCATTGGCTATATTTAAGAGGGAGTTAGATGTGGCCCTTGTGGCTAAAGGGATCAGGGGGTATGGAGAGAATGCTGACATGGGATACTGAGTTGGATGATCAGCCATGATCATATCGAATGGCGGTGCAGGCTCGAAGGGCCGAATGGCCTACTCCTGCACCTATTTTCTATGTTTCTATGTTTCCACATAAAAGGAATTTGCCTTGGTGCTCCACTCGCCAGCAACAACACGACATACAGCAACAATTAAGAATGACACATAAAGAGAGAGAGACACACAGAGAGAGAGAGACAGAGAGAGAGATGCAGAGACAGAGAGATGCAGGGACAGTGCGAGAGAGATTGAGAGACAGGGAGAGACAGAGGGAGAAAGAGGGGGACAGAGGGGGAGGGGGGAGACAGAGGGAGAGACAGAGGGGAGAGGAGAAGGGGGGAGAGAGACGGGAGACAGAGAGAGAGAGAGAGAGACAGAGGAAGAGAGACGGAGAGAGAGGAGAGAGAGAGAGAGGAGAACGGAGAGAGCGAGATGAGAGAGAGAAAGAGAGAGGAGAGGAGGACTGCTCTAGAGAGATAGACAGGATTCGAGAGACTATGGATTCCTCTCGACGGAGACGAGAGGGAGCAGGGAGAGGACCGAGAGAGGGGGTATGACGAAGGAAAGTCTGGAGAGGAAAGAATGGAGGAGAGGAGAGGCGAGTGCAGAGAGAGAGAGAGGAGAGGAGGGGAGGAGACAGAGGAGAGAGAGCGAGGAAAAGGAGGGGGAGAGGGGGAGGGGGGAAACAGAGGGAGAGAGAGAGACAGAGGGGGAGAGAGAGACAGAGGGAGAGAGAGACGGAGACGGAGAGGGAGAGGGAGAGGGGGAGGGGGAGAGAGAGAGAGAGAGACAGAGGGAGAGAGAGACAGAGGGGGAGAGAGACGGAGACGGAGACGGAGAGGGAGAGGGAGAGGGGGAGAGAGAGAGAGAGACAGAGAGACAGAGGGAGAGAGAGACAGATGGAGAGAGAGAGAGAGAGAGAGACGGAGAGAGAGAGAGAGAGACAGAGAGGGAGAGTGACGGAGAGGGAGAGTGACGGAGAGACAGACGGAGAGAGAGAGAGAGAGAGAGAGACAGACGGGGAGGGAGAGAGAGGGGGAGGGAGAGGGAGACAGACGGAGAGAGAGAGACAGACGGAGAGAGAGAGATAGACGGAGAGAGACGCAGGGAGGCAGACAGACAGGGCGAAGTCGTGGCCGAAGAAAACGGCCGGGGGGCAGAGAGACAGGGGGGGCAGAGCTACAGGGGGGGGCAGAGAGACAGGGGGGGGCCAGAGAGACAGGGGGGGGGGCAGAGGAGACGGGGGGGGCAGAGAGACAGGGGGGCAGAGAGCGGGGGGGGGAGAGAGGACAGGGTGGGGGAAGGGAGACAGGGGGTGGCCGAGGAGACAGGGGGGGCAGAGAGACAGGGGTGGGGCAGAGGGACAGGGGGGGCAGAGAGGACTGGGGGGAGAGAGACAAGGGGGGGCCAGAGAGGACGGGGGGGGCAGACGAGACAGTGGGGCAGAGAGGGTGCGGGAGAGAGACAGGGGGGGGCAGAGAGACAGGGGGGAAGAGAGAGGGGAAGGGAAGACAGGGGGGTGGCACAGGACGAGGGTGGCAGGGAGAGAGACAGGGGGGGGGCAGAGAGACAGGGGGGGCAGAGAGACAGGGGGGGCAGAGAGGGTGGCAGGGAGGGAGACACACACACGCACGCACGAAATAGGCCCTTCAGCCCAACTTGCCCACGCCGGCCAACATGCCCCATCTACACTAGTCTCACCTGCCCGCGTTTGGCCCATATCCCTCCAAACCTGTCCTATCCATGTACCTATCCAAGTGTCTCTTAAATGTTGTGATAGTCCCTGCCTCAACTGCCTAATCTGTCAGCTCGTTCCATACACGCACCACCCTGAGTGTGGAAAAATTGCCCCTTAGGTTCGTATTCTATCGTTCTGCCTTCACCTCAAACCTATGGGCTCTGGTCCTCGATTCCCCTACTCTGGGCAAGAGACTCTGTGCGTCTACCCGATCTATTCCTCTCATGATTTTGTACACCTCTATACAAGCATCCCTCATCCTCCTGTGCTCCAAGGAATAGAGTCATAGCCTGCCCCACCCTCTCCCTGTAGCTCAGGCCCCTCTAGTCCTGGCAACATTCCCGTAAATCTTCTCTGAACCCGTTCCAGCTTGACGACATCTTTCCTATAACACGGTGCCCAGTACTGAACATAATACCCTAAATGTGGCCTCACCAACGTGTTGTACAACTGCAACGTGACCTCCCAACCTCTATACTCAATACTCTGACTGATGAAGGCCAATGAGCCTTCTTGATCACCCTGTCCTACCTGTGAAAATTGTCCCTAGTGTGTGTCAGATAATGTTAGTGTATGAGGTGATTGCTGGTCGGTGCGGACTCGGTGGGCCGAAGGGCCTGTTTCCATGCTGTTCCTCCAAGAACCAAGAGAGTTTATTGTCATGTGTCCCAGATAGGATAATGAAATTCATACTTTGCTTCAGCACTACAGAATATAGTAGGCATGAATACAGAACAGATCAGTGCGTCTACCCGATCTATTCTGATCAGATAGAACTCTTAGTCTATCGCTGTGCCACCATGCTGAACAATTCACTTGATGCTAAAGAAGTTGTATGTTAGCCCTCTGCAAACTTTATAACCCAATGAGATGTTCCTTCTCCATTTGGCACATCAAGTCCTCTCCGTCATTCAATCATATCTGGATTGGCATGGCCTAGAACATCAGAACAACCCTCTGCCACTGCCACTGATTTCTCAGGGACTACAAAGGGAAAATGTACTCCAGTAATCCCTCTGTGTGCTTTAAATCTGTCTGTTAAGGTGTTCAGATTTGCCAAATGTTGAATTGCATTCCAGTAATGGAGTCTTTAGGTTTATAAAGTTAAGTGTGAAACTGATTAAGCAGAAGTATTTTTGTGCCAGGAACAAACTGCAAACACTTTGACTATAGACAACTCTTATTTGGTAAATGTCAAAAATATTCTGCTGCTTTTTAAGTATTTTTTCCCAACAAAGTAGTGTGGCTCAACGGTAGAGTTGCTGGCGACCCAGGTGCTGTCTGTACAGAGTTTGTACGTTCTCCCCGTGACCTGCGTGGGTTTTCTATGGGTGCTCCGGTTTCCTCCCACACCCCAAAGACGTGCAGGTTTGTAGGTTAATTAGCTTTGGTAAAAAGTCCCCAGTGTGTAGGATAGGGCGGGTGTACAGGTGAATACTGGTCGGCGTGGACTCGGTGGGCCAAAGGGCCTGTTGCCACACTGTATCTCGAAACGAAAACACTTGAGATTTAATATTGTTTGCCTTTTATTTCTTGACAGTTCTAAGTAGATTAAGACAACCCCTTATCCCCTGTATTGATCAAATGAAGGGGTGTAATTGCCTTAGACTCTCCCTCACCTGCCCATCACTTCTGGAGTAATAGAATCAAACTCATAACTTTTGTAAACATCTTCCTTTAGTTTAGTTTCTACAAGTGGGGTTTAATTCAATGCAGATTTAACTTTCTCCTGTGAAGCATTATCTTGTCCATCACTCGGGTTTCATCAACGTATTTCATTTCTTGAACTGTCAACAGTTTCATGTTGACAGCAAAGTTGGAGCTTGTGTGGATTGGCAATGTAGCTCATTCATATAAGCAAAACACCAGCTAGACTATGAAGGAACAGAGTGCTGGAGTAACTCAGCGGGTCGAGCAGCATCTCTGGAGAACATGGGTGGGTGATGTTTTGGTACAGGACCCTTCTTCAGAACCAGACGTCAACGAGTGCTGTACTCACCATGATGTAGAAACATAGAAAATAGTCGCAGGAGTAGGCCATATGGACCTTCAAGCCAGCACCGCCTTTCAATATGATTTTGGCTGATCATCCAAAATCAATACCCCATTCCTGCTATCTCCACATATCCCTTGATTCTGTTAGCCCTAAGAGCCACATCCAACACTCACTTGAAAACATCCAGTGAATTGTCCTCCACTGCCTTCTGTGGCAGACAATTCTACAGATTTTCTGCGTGATAAAGTTTTCCCTCTTCTGTGTCCTAAATGGCCTAACCCGTTATTCTTAAACTGTGACCCCTGGTTCTGGACTCCCCCAACATCGGGAACATTGTTCCTGCATCTAGCCTTCACTCCTTTAAGAATTTTATATGTTTCTAAAAGATCCCCTCTTATCCTTCGCAATTCCAGCGAATTCAGGCCCGGTCGACCCATTCTTTCATCATACGTAAGTCCCGCCATCCCGGGTATTAACCTGGTGAACTTATGCTGTACTCCCTCAATAGTAAGAATGTCCTTGCTCAAATTAGGAAAGGTACAGAAGTGTGAAAACGCACACCTCCAGATTCAGGGACAGTTTCTTCCCAGCTGTTATCAGGCAACTGAATCATCCTACCACAACCAGAGAGCAGTTCTGAACTACTACCTACCTCATTGGTGACCCTCGGACTATCCTTGCTGGCTTTATCTTGCACTAAACATTATTCCCTTACCATGTATCTATACATTGTAAATAACTCAATTGTAATCATGCATTATCTTTCTGCTGACTGTTTTTAGCCCACGACAAAAAGCATTTCTCTGTACACGTGACAATAAACTCAATTGAACTGAGTTGCTTGTATCTAACACTTGAGTCCAGTTGGTTATAACCACTGTAACCTGTGGTCATATGGTGAAGTGGTTTATTCCCTTCTGGGCCGGCCTTCCATTCGTAAGATGGCAAGTTTGTAAACCATCATAATCAGAGGTGACCTCATAATGTGCCTGGCCGGCGACCTCACAGTGAACAGCATCCGTAACCATGAGAGACGGACGGGCTCCATTCCATCTATCATCTTGAAGTGGGTTCACCAAATCCATTCTGCCAGGCATTGAAACAGCTGGTAGATCGAAACTCTAATCTTCACTGTGTGGATCAATAACCCAAGAAAGGAGTATCGAGAATGCCGGTGAAAAAGGAGAGCGCCAAGCAGACTGACAAGAGGAGATCGAAGGAGATCTGAATCTGTTAATAGACCAAGATAAAGGTGGAGTGACTCAGTGGGTCTTCTTCTTAAACGGTGACCTCTGTTCTGGAGTCCCCCGACATAGGGAACATAGGGACGTAGGGCTCTTCTGCCACCTCTGAGCTTTTCTTTATGGGAGAGAATCCTATCCATCCAGTGACAATCCTGTCTCCAGTCTCCAACATTCCCCCACCTCTCCCCTCCTCCCCATCCCTACCCAGCCTTCTGCCCTCTCTGGACCTTTTTATATCCACTGTTGGTGCAAAAACTGTCTTGGCTTCACTACTCCACTAGCCAACTCAAACCGGAAGGGTCCTGACCTGAAATTACAAATGTTAGGGAGCATCTGTGGAGAACATGGATAGGTGACGTTTCACAGAGTGCTGGAGTAACTCAGTGGGTCAGGCAGCATCTGTGGAGAACATGGATAGGTGACGTTTCACAGAGTGCTGGAGTAACTCAGTGGGTCAGGCAGCATCTGTGGAGAACATGGATAGATGACGTTTCACAGAGTTCTGGGGTAACTCAGCGGGTCAGGCAGCATCTGTGGAGAACATGGATAGATGACGTTTCACAGAGTGCTGGAGTAACTCAGCGGGTCAGGCAGCATCTCCGGCGAACATGGATAGGTGACGTTTCACAGGACAATGAAGCTAGTGGGAGAACTAGGGTGGGGGAGAGATGAAGAGAGAGGGAAGGCAAGGGTTACTTGAAGTTGGAGAAATCAATATTCATATCGCTGAGTTGTAATCTGCCTGTCCCGCTGAGTTTCTCCAGCATTTTGTGTCTGTCTTCAGTGTAAACCTGCATCTGCTGTTCCTGCACATTTTGTCTTGCCCACATTGACCAAGATGCCCCATCTACACTAGTTCCTCCTGCCTGCATTTGCTCCACATCTCTCCATACCTATCCTATCCATGCACCTGTCAAGAGTCAAGAGTGTTTTATTGTCATATGTCACAAAATGAACAATTAAATACTGACTTACGATACGATAGAACTTTATCTATCCAAGGAGGGAAATTGATCTGCCAACAGTTATAAAACACAAGATAAAGGTGGTCATGGTGGCGCAGTGGTAGTGTTGCTGCCTTACAGCGAATGCACGCCGGAGATCCAGGTTCACTCCAGATTACGGGTGCTGTCTATACGGAGTTTGTACGTTCTCCCCGTGACCTGCGTGGGTTTTCTCCGAGATCTTCGGTTTTCTCCCACACTCCAAAGACGTACAGGTTTGTAGGTTAATTGGCTTTGGTAACATTGTAATTGTCCCCAGTGTGTGGAGTAGTGCTAGTGTACGGGATGATCACTGGTTAGTGTTAATGTGAGGGGATCGCTGGTTGCCACGGACCTGATGGGCCGAAGGGCCTGTTTCTGCGCTGTATCTCTAAACTAAACTAAACTAAACTAAACATGAAATTAAAGTGATGAGTGGAAAGGATTGGGGATGTGCAAAGATTGGGGAGGGGGAGGGCGGTAGTCAGTCTACCCCACGACAGAAGGGGGTGGAGTTGTACAGTTTGATAGCCACGGGGAAGCAGGATCTCCTGTGGCGTTCTGTGCTGCATCTTGGTGGAACTAGTCTGTTGCTGAAGGTGCTCCTCAGTGTGTCATGGAGCGGGTTATGTAGCAGAACAACAGTAGTGTAAACATATTGCACTGTAAAACCCTTACTAAACAGCAAAAAAAGTTCAGTGTATATTAGAGAAACAGACAATTAGTCCAAATAGTCCTGTCCAAATGTCTTCTAAATGCCATTGTACCAGCCTCCACTACCTCCTCTGGCAGCTTGTTCCATATACCCACCTCCTGGGTGAAGGGAGTGAATTAATTATGGTAGACAAAAATGCTGGAGAAACTCAGCAGGTGAGGCAGCGTCTAGATGCATGCTGCCTCATCCGCTGGGTTTCTCCAGCATTTTTGTCAACCTTCGATTTTTCCAGCATCTGCAGTTCTTTCTTAAACAAGTTAATTATGGTAGTGCTTTAGGAATGTTGGATTCAGCCGAGTCTTAAACGATGCCTCTGTAGAATAATCTATTCCGTTTTGGACTAATCATGCTTTTTTTTGTTGATGGGGTGAGAAAACGTGAATCTTTGAGGCTGGGCTAATATCCATGGGTCAGGCAAACTAGTTTAAATTGGACAAATTGCATTTTCACTTCAAATGAAATAAATTGGCTTGTTTAACCATTGCTTATTCTTCCACATGAACTCGTTTACAGCATCTGCAGACTACTTTTAATTTAAAATTATTTTAAAATAGGGTTTGACTTAGTCAAAGCTTCACTTGAAGACCCAACTTTTTGCATCTTTGAACCATGAATTGGAGACCCAAATATCTGTCGAATTGGTTATCAAAATTACAGTGTGCTCCCCGGAATGATGCCAGCTCTTGGGAACATTTTCATTATAATTCTTCACTTTTCCTTCAAATTTGATTTTTTTTAAAGGGTCAGCTTGTGAACTTTAAACAGCCCTTTTATTTTAAATATCCTTCGCAGACTTGGTGCGCTGAAGGGCCTGTTTCCACTCTGCATCTCTAAATCTAAAACTAAACTCACGCGCACGACTTGTTGTGGGAATTACAGAGACATGGCTGCAAGAGGGCCGGTGATGGGAACTGAATACTCAAGGGTATATCTCCTATGGAAAAGACAGGTGGGCAGAAGGGCTGGGGTAGCTCTGTTAGTGAGGAATGACAATCAGTCCCTTGCAAGGGGTGACATTGAAACAGGAGATGTGGAGTCAGTATAGATAGAACTAAGGAATTGTAAGGGTAAACTAACCCTAATGGGACTTATCTAAAGGCCCCCAAACAGTAGCCTGGACATAGGGTGCAAGTAGATTCAGGAATTAAAATTGGCATGTTGTATAGGTAATGCTACAGTTGTTATGGGAGATTTCACCATGCAGGTAGACTGGGAAAATCAGGTTAGTACTGGACCCCAAGAAAGGGAGTTTGTGGAGTGCCTCCGTGATGGATTCTTAGAGCAGCTTGTATTGGAGCCAACCAGGGAGAAGGCAATTTTGGATTTAGTGTTTTGTTTTAAATTCTGAGTTTATGTAATGAATTGGATTTGATAAAGGAACTTGAGGTCAAGGAGCCATTAGGAGGTAGTGACCATAATATGGTCAAGTATAATCTACAATTGGAGAGGGAGAAGAGTGGATCGGAGGTGCCAGTGTTACAGTTGAATAAAGGCGACTATGAAGTCATGAGGGAGGAGCTGACCAAAGTTGACTGGAAAGATACACTAGCAGGGATGACAGTGGAACAACAATGGTAGGAATTTCTGGGAATAATACAGAAGGTGCAGGATCAGATCATTCCAAATACGAAGAAAGATTCCAAGGGGAGTAAGGGGCGACCGTGGCTGACAAGGGACGTCAGGGACAATTTAAATGTAAAAGATAAGAAGTACAACATAACAAAGATGAGCGGGAAGCAAGAGGATTGGGTAATGTTTAAGGAGCAACAGAAGATAACTAAAAAGACAATATGGGGACAAAAGATGAGGTACGAAAGTAAGCCAGACAAGAATATAAAAGAGAATAGTAAAAGCTTCTTTAGGTATGTAAAGAGGAAAAAATTGGTAAAGACCAAAGTTGGTCCCTTGAAGACTGAAAAAGTTGAATTTATTATGGGGAACAAGGAAATGGCAGATCAGTTGAACAGGTACATTGGATCCGTCTTCAATAAGGAGGACACTCCTGATGTAGTAGGAACTGAAGGAAATCCACATTAGGCAGGAATTAGTGTTGGATAGACTGATGGGACTGAAGGCTGATAAATCCCCAGGGCCTGATGGTCTGCACCCCAGGTTACTTAAGGAAGTATCAGGGGGCGCTGTCCTGTGCACGGCTGCCCTGCCAGCAGTTGTCTGCCTTTTCACCGTTTTATTTTTAGTTAGTTAAAGTGTTTTGTTTGGAGGTCTAGACTTTTTTATGTGGGGGGTGGGGTGAAGGGGGAAACTACCTTTCAGGGTCCCTACCTGGTCGGAGAGGCAGCTTTTCTCCGGTCTGCAGCTTCGACCCGTCCTCGCGGCCTACCAGCGGGCCTGGAGCGGCGTTTCCTGTCGGGGACCGCCCAGAACCTCGGCTTCGGCGGCGGCACAGCGCTGGAGCGCTATCGTGGAGCGGGCGATGCCTTGCTTGGGTCGCCGCGTTGGAGCTTCGGTGAGCTGAGACCGCCGGGTAAAACATCGCGGAGCTGCGGGACTGTGGAGTGATCAGCTGCGGGCGGCGGCGTTGAACTTTACACCGGGAGCCTGGGATCTCGCGATGAGATCGCCAGTTGTGGAGCTCCAACCGGCGCGGCCTTGTTGGCTTCGGAAGCCGCGGCCTCCAGTACGGAGGCGGCCGTTCCAGGGTTCCCATGCCGCTGTGAGGACTCTCCCGACGCTGGAGCAACACCACCCGGCGAGAACGGCCAGGAACATCGGGCCTCCATAGAGGCAACTGTGGAGGCCTCAATACGCCCGACTATGGGTGAACTGGGGTTGGGGACTGGACTTTGTGCCTTCCCTCATGGTGGGAGCCATTGTGGGGGGATGTTCTTTGTGTTTAAGACTCTCATTGGTGTTATGTCTGTATTCTTTTTTTGTGTGCTGCAAAATGGCAAAAAGCATTTCACATCACTACACCTCGGTGTATGTGAATGTGACTAATAAAATACCTTTGATACCTTTGAAGTGGCTCTAGAAATTGTGGATGCATTGGTGATCATTTTCCAATGTTCTATAGATTCAGGATCAGTTCATGTGGATTGGAGGGTAGCTAATGTTATCCCACTTTTTAAAAAAGGCGGGAGAGAGAAAACAGGGAATTATAGACCAGTTAGCCTGACATCGGTGGTGGGGAAGGTGCTGGAGTCAATCATTAAAAGATGAAATAGCAGCATTTGGATAGCAGTATCAGGATCAGCCCAAATCAGCATGGATTTACGAAGGGGAAATCATGCTTGACTAATCTTCTGGAATTTATTGAGGATCTAACGAGGAAAATGGACAAGGGAGGGGGGCCAGTGGATGTGGTGTACTTGGACTTTCAGAAAGCATTTGATAAGGTCCCACATAGGAGATTAATGGGCAAACTTAGGGCACATGGTATTGGGGGTAGAGTGCTGACATGGATAGAGAAGTGGTTGGCAGACAGGAACCAAAGAGTAGGGATTAACAGGTCCCTTTCAGAATGGCAGGCAGTGACTGGTGGGGTACCCCAAGGCTCGGTGCTGGGACCGCAGATATTTACAATATACATCAATGATTTACTGTAGATGAAGGGATTCAAAGTAACATTAGCAATTTTGCAGATGGCACAAAGCTGGGTGGCAGTGTGAACTGTGAGGGATGATGCTATGAGAATGCAGGGTGATTTCGACAGGTTGGGTGAGTGGGCAGGTGCATGGCAGATGCAGTTTAATGCGGATAAATGTGAGGTTATCCACTTTGGTAGCAAAACCAGGAAAACAGATTACTATCTAAATGGTGTCAATTTGGGAAAATGGGAAGTGCAACGGGATCTGGGGTTCCTTGCGGATCAGTCAATGAAAATAAGCAGTTCGTTGTGTTCAAGAAGGAACCGCAGATGCTGGAAAATCAAAGGTACACAAAAATGCTGGAGAAACTCAACGGGTGCAGCAGCATCTATGGAGCGAAGGAAATAGGTAACGTTTCGGGCCAAAACCCTTCTTCAGACTGATAGGGGTGGCAGGGAGAAGGAAGGAAACAAAGGAGGAGGAGGAGCCCGAGGGCTGGGGGATGGGAGGAGACAGCAAGGGCTAACAAAATTGCCAGAGTGAGCAACACTGGAAATTGGAGGAACAGCACCTCATATTCCGCTTGGGGAGCCTGCATCCGGAGGGGCATGAACATTGAATTCTCCCAATTTTGTTAGCCCTTGCTGTCTCCTCCCCTCCCTTAGCCCTCGAGCTGTCTCCTCCCATCCCCCAGCCCTCGGGCTCCTCTTCCTCCTTTGTTTCCTTCCTTCTCCCTGCCACCCCCTATCAGTCTGAAGAAGGGTTTCGGCCCGAAACGTTACCTATTTCCTACGCTCCATAGATGCTGCTGCACCCGCTGAGTTTCTCCAGCATTTTTGTGTACCTAATGAAAATAAGCATGCAGGTACAGCAGGCAGTGAAGAAAGTGAATGGCATGTTGGTCTTGATAACAAGATGAATTGAGTATAGGAGCAAAGAGGTCCTTCTGCAGTTGTACAGGGCCCTAATCAGACCATTGTGTACAGTATTGGACCCCTAATTTGAGGAAGGACATTCTTGCTATTGAGGGAGTGCAGCGTAGGTTTACAAGGTTAATTCCCGGGATGGCGGGACTGTCATATGCTGAGAGAATGGAGCGGCTGGGCTTGTACACTGGAGTTTAGAAGTATGAGAGGAGATCTTATTGAAACATATAAGATTATTTAGGGTTTGGACATGCTAGAGGCAGGAAACATGTTCCCGATGTTGGGGGGAGTCCAGAACCAAGGGCCGCAGTTTGAGAATAAGGAGTAAGCCATGTAGAACGGAGACGAGGAAACACTTCTTTACACAGAGAGTTATGAATTCTGTGGAATTCTCTGCCTCAGAGCGCTGTGGGGGCTGGTGCTCTGGATAGTTTCAAGAGAGAGCTAGATGGGGCTCTTAAAGCTAGCGGAGCCAGGGGATACTGCAGATGCTGGTTGGAACCAAAGATAGACACAAAATCTGGAATATCTCAGTGGGTCAGGCAGCATCTGTGGAGAAAAGGAATGGGTGACATTTAGGGTCGAGACTCTTCTTCAGACTGAGAGTCAGGGGTGAGGGGAACGAGAGATGTGGAAGACATTTGAAAGCAGATGATGATCAATGAATAGTAGATTGGTTCGTTCGAAGGTAGATACAAAATGCTAGAGTAACTCAGCGGGACAGACAGCATCTCTGGAGACAAGGAATGGGTGACATTTCAGGTCGGGACCCTTCTGCAGACTAGAATGGTTCATTGTTGGCGGGGGAGAAGATGACAAGGCATACAACCAGTAAAATTAATCAGGACAGTGTAATCAAACCCGAAACATCACCTGCCCCTTTTCTCCAGGGATGCTGTCAGTCCCACTGAGTTCCTCCAGCCTTTTGTGTCTATCCTCGGTTTTTCATTGATCTTTGACATTGCCCTCCATGGTGAATAGAGCTTTTGGTATACAGGCCTTGTTTTCTCAGGACCGCATGATGGTGGGGAGGTCAGTACCCCTGATGGACCGGGCAGTATCCACCACCTTTTATAATCTCCTTCTTACCTGGGGTTTCGAGTTGCCGAACCTGGCTGTGATGAAACCATTCAAAGATGCTGCCATGTACAGGTCCACCACCGATTTTCCGGCACCCTTGGTTCCAGAGCCTTTCTGGATTATCCTTTTTTCCGGACAAAAAGAGGTCATGGTCTCCGAGGGGAGTTTAATGGTACTGGATCGGTCCATCTAGGCCGCCGGTGGGCTGAGATATCGGCCCGCAAAGTTGGCCGTGGAAGTGGGCAATTGGAACGGATCTGCCAGCTCTGGTCGCCGGGGGCAAATTCATCCCGCCGATCGGCACAGAAGTCCCGATGAGGTTAAGATCAGCCGCCTCACCCGGCCTGGGTACCACATTTTCGGGGGGAGTTCCGGGGGCATTTCAAGAGTGCACTCGCAATTTTGTCTGGACCACTAATTGCCGCAGAATCGGTGGTGGACCTGTACATTGTGTTTGTTTGCGTATGTGCACTGCTTGATGTTAGTGTTTGAGGTACTTTTCCCGGGGTTGAGATGAATAGCCACTCATGGATTCATTCGACACTGGATAACTATCTCTCCTGCCTAGAGTCACACAACATGCAAGCTGGTCATTCGGCTCAACTTACTCAAACGGACCAACATGTCCCATCTACACTAGTCCCACCTGCCTGTGTTTGGTCCATAACCTTCCTAAACCGTTCCTATCCATGTACCCGTCCGTTATGCTTCACATATGAACCCTGTTAGAGGAAAGATGTTGTCAATCTGGAGGAGACGGAGCAGAGAAGATTTACGAGATGTTGCCAGGACTCGAGGGCCTGAGCTATAGGGAGAGGTTGGGCAGGCTAGGACTTTATTCCATGGAGTGCAGGAGGCTGATCTTATAGAAGTGTATAAGATCATGAAAGGAATAGATTGGGTAAATGCACAGAGTCTTTTACCCAGAGTTGAGGAAATCGAGAACCAGAGAACATAGGCTTAAGGTGTGGGGGGAAAGATTTAATAGGAACCTGAGGGGCCACTTTTTTACACAGAGGATAGAAGGTGTGTGGAGCGAGCTGCCAGAGGAGGTAGTGGACTATAACAATATTTAAAACACATTTGGATGGATAGGGCAAGTTTAGAGGGATATGTACCAAATACAGGCTGGTGGGACTAGTGTTGCAGGGACATGTTGGTCGGTGTGGGCAAGTTGAGTTGAGAAGCCTGTTTCCATGCTGTATCTCTCTTTGAGCAGGTTCTTCGAGTTATAAATTCACCGCTACTATCGAACTATCCATGTGAAACCACTGGCTTACTATTTTAAGCTATTTCCGTACATCACACAGAGGGGAAATAATGCAGAGTTCAGGCAACCGATGAAGTAATCAATTATTCCTACTCCGCAGCACGCTCCGTGTAATAATGAAATAATTGACACTCTGTTCCATTATGTGGCCATTTAGAATGCGCAAGGCATTTTTGGCTGCAATCTTTCGTAAGTAATGACTGTGCCACATTTTCGACAAAGGGTTTTGTGCAGCAATTATATCCTGCCACTTCACCTTCCACATGGCCAATTAAACTTTACGGCCTTGTCGATTTATGAGCTTTTGATTTGTATAGAGATTTACTTTGGTAGTCCGAAGAAGGGTCACCCGAAACGTCACTCATTCCTTCTCTCCAGAGACGCTGAGTTACTCCAGCTTTTTATATCTATTTACGATGGATGTTGCCAGGACTTGAGGGCCTGAGCCATAGGAGAGGTTCAGCAGGGTTGGTGTGCAGGAGGGTGAGGGGTGACCTCAGAGAGGTGTACTAGACCGTGAGGGGAATAGATAAAGTGAATGCAGTATGTTACGCAGGGTTTGGGAACCAAGAACCAGAGGACATAGGTTGAAGGTGAGATGGGAAAGATTTACTTTCAGACCCGAAACGTCACCTGCCCCTTTTCTGCAAGATGCTGTCTGTCCCGCTGAGTTCCTCCAGCCTTTTGTGTCTATCTTTGGTTTTTCATTGATCTTTGACATTGCCCTCCATGGTGAGAAGAGCCTTTTGGTTCCAGAGCCTTTCTGCATTATCCTCCGAGACTTTACTGGAGAACCTACCTGATCTCCCGGTTGCTCAACACTTAATTCTCCTCCCATTCCCACACTGACCTTTCTGTCCTTGGCCTCCTCCATTGTCAGAGTGAGGCCCAGCGCAAATTGGAGGTAGGGTTTGGAGGATCAAATTGAAATTAGCTTCCTTGAAGTTGTTGCCAGGAGATCTGTTTGAAGAAGATTAAATAATTGAGTGGGTTTAGCGTGAGCATTGGCTGCAGCTCACTGCATTGGTCATAATTAGCAATGTTGGATCCATGTAAACATGTATGATTCCTGAGGCCTGTCATTAGGGTGGTTGGAGGTATCCAGTTGTCCGTTTCACAATTGCTGCTAGTCAGAGGGTGGTGATTGTGTGGAATTCTTTGCCACAGAAGGCTGTGGAGGCTGTCAATGGATATTTCAAAGGCAGAGATATGTAGATTTTTGTTTAAGAAAGAAACTGCAGATGCTGAAAAATCGAAGGTAGACAAAAATGCTGGAGGAACTGAGCGTGTGGGGCAGCATTTATGGAGAGAAGGAATAGGCGAAGTTTTGGGTCGAGACCCTTCTTCAGACTGACAGAGATAGATAGATTTTTGATTAGTGCGGGTGTCAGGGGTTATGTGGAGAATGCAGGAGAACGGGGTTAGGAGGGAGAGATAGATCAACCATGATTGAATGGCGGAGTAGACTTGATGGGCCGAAGTTTATTATTGTCACGTGTACCGAGGTACAGTGTAAAGCTTTTTTGTTGTGTGCTAACCAGTTAGTGGAAGGACAATACAGGATTACAATCAACCCATCCACAGTGTACAGATATAGGATTAAGGGAATATCGATTAGTGCAAGGTAAAGTCCGATTTAAGATAGTCTGAGGGATAGTTTAAGAATAAGGGGTAATTCATTTAGAACGGAGATGAGAAAAAACCTTTTCACACAGAGAGTTGAGAGTCTGTGAAATTCTCTGCCTCAGATGGTGGTGGAAGCCGTTTCTCTGGATGCTTTCAAGAGAGAGCTGGACAGAGCTCTTAAAGATAGCGGAGTCAAGGGATATAGGGAGAAGGCAGGAACATGGTATTAATTGTGGATGATCGCCATGATCACGGTGAATTGTGGTGCTGGCTCGAGGGGCCGAATGGCCTACTCCTGCACCTATTGTCTATTGTCTTCAATGAATAATAATGAATGAATAAAAATGTTATTAGCCAAGTAGGTCCACATAGAAGGAATTTACATTGGTGCTTTGCTCGCAGGTAACAACAAGATATTCAGTAGACAATTAAAAATAAAATATTATAATTCAAACATGCGAAAATAAAGTACCGGAGTAAAAAGAGGCTACGGTCTTTTGGCTGTTGATTAGAGTTACTGCTCATGGGAAGAAGCTGTTTTTATATCTGACTGTGGCAGCTTTGATAGTCCGGAGTTGCCTCCCAGAGGGAAGTGATTCAAAGAGTTTGTGGCCGGAGGTGAGAGCGGCAGAAAACATCTGCCAATGCAGTAGATGGTAGGTGGGGACTGCTCTCTGGTTGGTGATAGGATGGTTAGAACATAGGACAGTACAGCACAGGAACGGGCCCTTCGGCCCACAATGTTTGTGCCGAACATGACGCCAGGTTAAACTCTCATCTCCCTGTACATGATCCATATCTCTCTCTCCCCTCTACTTCCACATGCCCACCTAAAAGCTTCTTAAACACCCCTGTCATGTCTGCCTCCACCACCTCCCCAGGTCAGGCATACCAGCCCCCCCACCACTGCCCCGCGCATCCCCATTAAACTTTCCCCCTCTCTCCTTATAGCAATACCCTCTAGTCTTGGACATTTCCAGCCTGGCGTAAAAAGAGTCTACCCTAACTGCGCCTCTCATAATTTTATATACTTCTAACTGGTCTCCTCTCAACCTCCGACATTGCAGAGAAAACAATGCAGGTCTATCCAACCTCTCCCTGTAGCTGAAGCCCTCGAATCCAGGCGGCTTTCTGGTAAAACATTTTGTTTACAAAAAGTTAGAACCTTTTCCTCATAAAACATTTTGTGCTGCGCACGTCGGTCTAACACGTTCTAATGAGGGGTGGACGCACGGAACTGCAGATGCTCGTTTACATAAAAAGACAAAGTGCTGGAGTAACTCCGCAGTCGCTGGGGGGCCTGGTCTGGAGAAAGGCAGGTTTGTGATCCTTAGTGGAGGTCAGGTAAGTGGAGGAGCTTTGATTGAGCGTGTGGATCCTGTGGAAGGATAAAGTGAAGCTGAGATCTATGGAGTGAGCTGACCTATTCCAGCACTTTGTGGCGCAGCGGTAGAGTTGCTGCCTTACAGCGCCAGAGACCCGTGTTCGAACCTGACCACGGGTGCTGCCTGTACGGAGTTTACGTTCACCCTGTGACCACGTGGGTTTTCCCGGGTGCTCTGGCTTCCTCTCACACTCCAAAGACGTGCACGTTTGTAGGTTACTTGGCTTCTGCAAGTCGTAAATTGTCCCTGGTGTGTAGGATAGTGTGTGGGGATCGCTGGTTGGTGTGGACTCGGTGGGCTGAAGAGCCTGTTTCCGCACTGTATCTGTAAAGTCACTCAAATAAGACTTGGCTGCTTTTTAAGCAGTCGTTGTGTTATGCAGAAGCAATACATTACAAGTGAAGCTTTGCATGTTGCAAGTGCATCACACCAATATTTAGTTTAGTTTACGTTAGAGAAACAGTCCCTTTTGCCCACTGAGTCTGTGCCGACCAGCGATCACCCCATTCATTAGTTTTATGCTACACACTAAGGACAATTTACAGAAGCTAAATAACCAATAACCCTGCACATCTTTGGGATGTGAGCGGAAATGGGATATGACAATAAAACATTCATGACTCTTGAAACCGGAGGAAACCCACGTGTTCACAGGGCGAATGTGCAAACTCCGCATGGACAGCTCCTGAGGTCAGGATCGAACCCTGGTCTCTGGATCCGTGAGGCAGAAACTAATCTCATGATTTTATACACGTCTATAAGATCACTACTCATCCTATATAGAGGATGGGAGCAGCCTGGCTTGAGGATAGAACTGAAAAGTTAGATTGGAAATATCTAAATTCCTATCCTTACTGTTTTGTTTTCCAGCGGAACGAATCATTACAATCCACCGACTTGTTGGGCAAGGCCTCCCGACTGACATCATTTCTCCGCACCATTTTTTGCTTGCCTTGCTGCCTCAACAATCCCAAGGACCACAACGACACCATCTCGGGGACTTCCTGCAGCTCCACAACGTCACTTCCTGCGTACAAGTGGAACGAGGAAAATTGCATCATCCACGTCAGCCTCGAGAACGGCAATGGGAATGTGTACAAAAGCATTGTGGTAGGTGCATGGCATTCTTCCACGGCTCAGATACTACTTTATAGCAGAGACACAGCATGGAAACAGGCCCTTCGGCCCACTGATTCCGCGCTGACCAACGATTGGATAGGATGCACTAGTTCCTGCATGCTAGGGACAATTTACTGAAGCCAATTAACCTACAATCCCGTATATCTTTGAAGTGTGGGAGGAAACCGGGGCACTGGTGTTAGTCAGGGGTTATGGGGAGAAGGCAGGAAAATGGGGTTAGGAGGCAGAAAAAGATCGGCCATGATTGAGTGGCGGATTAAGCTCGATGGGCCGAATGGCCTAACTCTGCTTCATTGAACATATGAGCACCCGAAGAAAATCTCATGCAGTCACGGGGAGAACGTACAATCTCCCCACAGACAGCACCCAGTCAGGATGGAACCCGGGTCTCCGGCGCTGTACGGCAGCAGATCTACCATTGCTGCAATATATTTGTGACTTCTGAATAAAAAAATTGGAAATGTGAAAAGTTGAAAACCAAGGAGCTTGTTTCCATGCTGTTTAGCTCAAAGTCTACAACAGGCGCAAACTTTAATGAGATTCTGGTTTCTCTCATAAGGTGCAAGAGTCAGAGGATATAGAATGACACAGTGTGGCCCTTTGGCCCATCTTGCCCATACTGGCCACATATCCCACCTGCCTGCATTTGGCCCATATCCCTCCAAACTTGTCATATCCATGTACCTGTCCAATTGCTTCTTAAACGTTGCGATAGTCCCTGCCTTAACGTCCTCATCTGGCAGCTCGTTCCATACACCCGCCTCAATGTGAGAGGGGTAAGATTTAATAGGTAAGATTTAACAGGTACATGGATAGAAAATGTTTCGAGGGATATGGGCCAAATGTGGGCAGAGAGAGGGAGGGGAAGAGAGGAGGGAGAGAGATAGAAGGGAAGAGAACGAGAAGGGAGGTAGAGAGCCGGGAAAAAGAGAGAGATGGACAGAGTTGGTTCCTGGGAGAGAGACAGCGATCAGCGATCTAAGGGAGGAAGGGAGAGAGGGGGGAGAGGGAGAGGAGGGTGAACAACTCCAGGAACAACTCTCCCTAGACTGCCCCACTCCCTTCTTGTGCAGCGGGGAAATATTGGCAATTTTCCAATCATCTGGAACCACTCCTGACTCCAATGATTCTTGAAATCTCACCATCAATGCCCCCACAATCTCTAATGCCTCCTCTATCAGAACCCTAGGGTATAGTCCATCCTGACCAGGTCACTTCTCCACCTTCTCCCTAGTAACAGCCACTCCACTAACGTCCACCCCGACTCACTTGAAGTTCGGCCACATTGCTGGTGTCTTCCACTGTGAAGACTGATGCAAATAATGTTATTCCACTCCTCTGCCATTTCTTTTGTTCCCCATTATCACTTCTCCTGCATTATTTTCCAGCGGTCCAACGTCCATTCGTGCTTTTTCCAGCTTCGCACCATAGCTAAAATCAAACCATTCCTCCAATTTGACGACTTTGAAAAGATCATCCACGCATTCATCTCCTCCCGCCTGGACTACTGCAAGATTGCAACTCCCTATACACTGGCATCAGCCAATCTTCCCTGTCCCACCTGCAACTGGCCCAAAACCCAGCAGCGAGTCTTCTAAAGGGTACCTGTAAAAGGGACCACATCACTCGATCCTGGCCTCTCTCCACTGGCTCCCAGTACGGTACAGAATCAACTTCAAGCTCCACTTATTCGTATACAAAGCCCTTAACGGGCTTGCCCCTCCCCCTATATCAAAAACCTTCTAACCCACCATTCTACCTCCAGGTCCCTCAGGTCGGCCGACTTGGGGCTACTGACTATCCCGCAGTCCAGTTTTAAGCTCAGGGGTGACCGAGCTTTTGCGGTTGCAACACCTAGACTGTGGAACAGCATCCCTCTCCTCATCAGAACTGCCCCCTCCATCAACTCCTTTAAGTCACGGCTCAAAACCTATTTCTACTCCCAAGCGTTTCTTGAAGTCCTCTGAGGGGGCGCTGAAAACAGTTTATGTATGTATTGTTAGATCTATGTACCACTGTATGTAGCACGTTAGTACCTGCATTGATGTAAAGCACTTTGGTCAACGAGAGTTGTTTTTAAATGTGCTACAGAAATAAAATTGACTGACTGACTGACTTTCTTACTCCTAATATAGCTGAAGAAACCCTTGCTATCCTCTTTTCTTCTGCAGTTGTATAGGGCTCTGGTGAGACCACATCTGGAGTATTATGTACAGTTTTGGTCTCCTAATTTGAGAAAGGACATCCTTGTGATTGAGGCAGTGCAGCGTAGGTTCACGAGATTGATCCCTGGGATGGCGGGACTGTCATATGAGGAAAGATTAAAAAGACTAGGCTTGTATTCACTGGAGTTTAGAAGGATGAGGGGGGTCTTATAGAAACATATAAAATTATAAAAGGACAGGACAAGCTAGATGCAGGAAAAATGTTCCCAATGTTGGGCGAGTCCAGAACCAGGGGCCACAGTCTTAGAATAAAGGGGAGGTCATTTAAGACTGAGGTGAGAAAAAACTTTTTCACCCAGTTGTGAATGTATAGAATTCACTGCCACAGAGGGCAGTGGCGGCCAAATCACTGGATGGATTTAAGAGAGAGTTAGATAGATCTCTAGGGGCTAGTGGAGTCAAGGGATATGGGGAGAAGGCAGGCAAGGGTTATTGATAGGGGACAATCAGCCATGATCACAATGAATGGCGGTGCTGGCTCGAAGGGCCGAATGGCCTCCTCCTGCACCTATTTTCTATGTTTCTATTATTGTATTATTAGCTAGCTTACCTTCGTATTTCATTGATTCACCCCGTATTGCCTTTTTAGGTACCTTCTATTGTTCTTTAAAAGCTTCCCAGTCCTGATTCCCACTAATCTTTGTAATTATGCCGTCTCTTTCAATTTAAAACTGTCGTTGACTTTTCTTCTGTCACACTGGCTTCTTTCTCCCCCTAGAATCTTTCTTCCTCTTTGGAATGAAATCAGCCGGATTCTTCCGAATTATTCCCACCAGACATTCCTGCCATTGCTGTTCCACCGTCATCCCTTCCAGGGTCCCTTTCCAGACATCTTTGGCCAGCTCCTCCCTCATGCCTCTGTGGTCTCCTTTGCTCAGCTCCAAAAACGCATCCGATTTCACCTTCTCCCTCTCAAATTACAGATTTCAAACTGATCATATTGTGGTCGCTACCTCCCAGTGGTTCTTTTATCTTGACTTCCCTTATCAAATCCTGTTCATCACACAACACTTAATCCAGAATTGCCTTTTTCAGGGTCGGCTCCGTTACAAGCTGCTCTAAGAATCCACTCGGAGGCACTCTTCAAATTCCCCTTCGTGGGGTCCAGTATCAATCTGAATTTCCCAATCTACCTGCATGTTGAAATCTCCCGTGACCCACCTTTCTTAGATGCCAATTGTATCTCCTGGTGTATCTGGTATCCTATATCGTGGCTTCTGTTTGGAGGCCTGTAAATAATTCCCATTTCTTATAGACAATAGATAATAGGTGCAGGAGGAGGCCATTCGGCCCTTCAAGCCAGCACCGCCATTCAATGTGATCATGGTTGATCATCCCCAATCAGTACCCCGTTCCTGCCTTCTCCCCATAGCCCCTGACTCCACTATCTTTAAGAGCCCTATCTAGCTCTCCAGAGAACCGGCAGAGAATTCCAGACTCACAACTCTGTGAGAAAAAGTGTTTCCTTGTCTCCATTCTAAATGGCCTACCCCTTATTCTTAAACTGTGGCCCCTGGTTCTGGACTCCCCCAACATCGGGAACATGTTTCCTGCCTCTAGCGTGTCCAAGCCCTTAACAATCTTATATGTTTCAATGAGATACCCTCTCATCCTTCTAAACTCCAGAGTATACAAGCCCAGCCGCTCCATTCTCTCAGCATATTAGTCCCGCCATCCCGGGAATTAACCCTGTAAACCTACGCTGCACTCCCTCAATTTCTTGAGCTGGAGGGTGGTGAATCTGTGGGATTCATTGCCGCAGACGGCTGTCATTAGGTATTTTTAAGGCGGAGATTGACAGATTCTTCATTCGTACGGGTGTCAGGGTTATGGGGAGAAGGCAGGAGAATGGGGTTGAGAGGGAGAGATAGATCAGCCATGATTGAGTCTAAGAAAAAAAATCATCATCTATATCTCTCGTTTCCCTTATCCGTAACCAGAGTGAAGAAGGGTCTTGACCCGAAACGTCACCCATTCCTTCTCTCCAGAGATGCTGCCTGTCCCGTTGAGTTACTCCAGCTTTTTGTGTCTAACCATGATTGAATGGCGGAGTAGACTAGATGGGCCGACTGGCCTCATTCTGCTGCTCCCTACGGCAGACCCCTCTCTGCCCGGTGATGCATAAACTCGGTGCGTCACCGGGCAGCTGCGGCCGCAGGAACACCTTCACTGATGAGCGGGGACCAGGTTGACAAACGGCTCCACTCTCCCCGGGGATTCACGGTGGCACAGCGGTAGAGTTGCTGCCTTACAGCAAAATGCAGCGCTGGAGACCCGGGTTCGATTCCGACTATGGTGAGTAAAGGCAAAGATAGATACAGAGCAACGGAGACGCGCTGTACCTCCTCTCTACCCCCTCCCTATCAACCCCCCTCCTACTACTTTCCCCCTCTCCTCTCTGCCCCCTTCTCTCCCTACCCCGCTTCTCTTTACCTGCCCCTCCTCCTCCTCCCCCCATTCTCCTCCCCCGTATTCTCCTCTCCCCTCCCCCTTTTCCTCTTCCCCCTCACCCCTCCCCCCTTCTGCCCTCCCCTCTTCCCTTCTCCTCCTCCTCTGCCCCCCCTCCCCCCCATCCTGTACCCCCCCTCTCTCTCCCCCCTCCTCCGCTCCCCCCTTCTCCTCCCCACCCCCTTCTCTCCCTACCCCGCTTCTCTTTACCTGCCCCTCCTCCTCCTCTCCCCCTCCCCCCATTCTCCTCTCCCCCTCTTCTCCTCTCCCCCTTTACCTATCCCCCCCTCTACCCCTTCTCCTCTACCCCCTCCCCCCCTTCTCCCCCATCCTCCTCTCCTCTCCCCTCCCCGCTCCCTCCTGGGCGTGAGGCCCCGCCTCCCCAAGCATGCGCGCGCAGCCGCAAGGTGCTCGCTCCCGTCCAGCGCCAACTGCGGACGCTCGCTCGCGCCCCCCACGATCTTTGCCCCCAACTGTATTACACTCACTCCCGGGCCCCACAACTGTATTACACTCGCTCCCGGGCCCCACAACTGTATTACACTCGCTCCCGGGCCCCACAACTGTATTACACTCGCTCCCGGGCCCCACAACTGTATTACACTCGCTCCCGGGCCCCACAACTGTATTACACTCGCTCCCGGGCCCCACAACTGTATTACACTCGCTCCCGGGCCCCACAACTGTATTACACTCGCTCCCGGGCCCCACAACTGTATTACACTCGCTCCCGGGCCCCACAACTGTATTACACTCGCTCCCGGGCCCCACAACTGTATTACACTCGCTCCCGGGCCCCACAACTGTATTACACTCGCTCCCGGGCCCCACAACTGTATTACACTCGCTCCCGGGCCCCACAACTGTATTACACTCGCTCCCGGGCCCCACAACTGTATTACACTCGCTCCCGGGCCCCACAACTGTATTACACTCGCTCCCGGGCCCCACAACTGTATTACACTCGCTCCCGGGCCCCACAACTGTATTACACTCGCTCCCGGGCCCCACAACTGTATTACACTCGCTCCCGGGCCCCACAACTGTATTACACTCGCTCCCGGGCCCCACAACTGTATTACACTCGCTCCCGGGCCCCACAACTGTATTACACTCGCTCCCGGGCCCCACAACTGTATTACACTCGCTCCCGGGCCCCACAACTGTATTACACTCGCTCCCGGGCCCCACAACTGTATTACACTCGCTCCCGGGCCCCACAACTGTATTACACTCGCTCCCGGGCCCCACAACTGTATTACACTCGCTCCCGGGCCCCACAACTGTATTACACTCGCTCCCGGGCCCCACAACTGTATTACACTCGCTCCCGGGCCCCACAACTGTATTACACTCGCTCCCGGGCCCCACAACTGTATTACACTCGCTCCCGGGCCCCACAACTGTATTACACTCGCTCCCGGGCCCCACAACTGTATTACACTCGCTCCCGGGCCCCACAACTGTATTACACTCGCTCCCGGGCCCCACAACTGTATTACACTCGCTCCCGGGCCCCACAACTGTATTACACTCGCTCCCGGGCCCCACAACTGTATTACACTCGCTCCCGGGCCCCACAACTGTATTACACTCGCTCCCGGGCCCCACAACTGTATTACACTCGCTCCCGGGCCCCACAACTGTATTACACTCGCTCCCGGGCCCCACAACTGTATTACACTCGCTCCCGGGCCCCACAACTGTATTACACTCGCTCCCGGGCCCCACAACTGTATTACACTCGCTCCCGGGCCCCACAACTGTATTACACTCGCTCCCGGGCCCCACAACTGTATTACACTCGCTCCCGGGCCCCACAACTGTATTACACTCGCTCCCGGGCCCCACAACTGTATTACACTCGCTCCCGGGCCCCACAACTGTATTACACTCGCTCCCGGGCCCCGCAACTGTATTACACTCGCTCCTGGGCCCCTACAACTGTATTACACTCGCTCCCGGGCCCCACAACTGTATCACACGTCGCTCCCGGGCCCCACAACTGTATTACACTCGCTCCCGGGCCCCACAACTGTATTACACTCGCTCCCGGGCCCCACAACTGTATTACACTCGCTCCCGGGCCCCCAACTGTATTACCGTCGCTCCCGGGCCCCACAACTGTATTACACTCGCTCCCGGGCCCCACAACTGTATTACACTCGCTCCCGGGCCCCCAACTGTATTACACGTGCTCCCGGGCCCCACAACTGTATTACACTCGCTCCCGGGCCCCACAACTGTATTACACTCGCTCCCGGGCCCCACAACTGTATTACACTCGCTCCCGGGCCCCGCAACTGTATTACACTCGCTCCCGGGCCCCGCAACTGTTGACCCCCCACAACCAAAGACTATGGAGCAGCTCTGCTCTATAATCTTTTCCCACAACTGTCGTCGCTCCCCCGCACGGCCTCCCCCCACAACTGTGTTACACTCGCTACCGGGCGGCTCCAGCTTTCGACGCCCCCGCCGACCCAACGCTCCAGCCCGTTAACCTCCCGCCTCATCGCCGCCCCCCGCCATCTCTGGTAAGAGCAGAGGTGGAGGGCTCTGTGTGTACGTGAACAACACCTGGTGTACAAACACAGTGATTGTGGACAGTCACTGCTCCCCGAACCTGGAGTATGTGACTGTTAAATGCAGGCTCATTTACCTCCCTAGAGAGTTTACTGTTGTCATGATAACTGCTGTGTACATACCAGCGGATGCTAATGCTAACTCGGCTATCGGACATTTGTATGGTAGCACTAGCAGTCAACAGAGCATATATCCTGACGGTGTTCACATCATAGCAGGGGACTTTAATCACGCGGACTTGAAGAAAATGCTCCCCAAATTCTACCAGCATGTTAAATGTGCTACAAGAGGAGCTAACACACTGGACAAGGTCTACTCCAACATCAAGCTGGGCTACAGGGCTAGACCACTACCACACCTGGGTCAGTCGGACCATATGTCCCTGCTTTTAATTCCTACATATGTCCCCCTCAGGAAAACTGCTCCTACCATCACAAAGACCATCACAACCTGGCCTGATGGTGCATCTCAGCAGCTGCAGGACTGCTTCGACAGGACAACCAACTGGGATGTGTTTGAACACCAGGACCTGGAGGTGTTCACAGACAGTGTACTATGTTACATTAAAAACTGCATGGACACGGTCACAGTGGACAAACGCATCCGGGTCTAGAGAGGACTTTTAGGTCTGGCGATAGGGCTTTATACAGCACGGCCCAAGCTAACCTGAAGAGAGGCATCAGAGAGGCCAAATCAGACTACAGGATGAAGATAGAGGACCACCTGGACAGTAACAACAGCAGGCAGGTGTGGCAGGGGATCCAGTATCTCACCAACTACAAGACCAACCTTGGAGCTGCTGAAGGTGACGCCTCGTTGGCAGAGGAGCTGAACCTCTTCTTTGCTCGCATTGAAGTGGAGCCACCCGAGACAGCCACATCACACCACATGGTCCACAGCAGCCTAACCCTCAAGATAGAGGAGCATGAGGTGAGGCGCACGCTGCGGGCCATCAATCCAAGGAAGGCTACTGGACCCGACGGCGTCTCTGGACGCGTGCTGAAGGACTGCGCAGACCAGCTGGCTGGAGTCTGTAGGAGGATTTTCAACCAGTCTCTGGCCCAGTCCACTGTTCCACCCTGTCTGAAGTCCGCAACCATAGTCCCCTTGCCCAAAAAAAAACACATTTCCAGCCTCAACGACTACCGGCCAGTCGCACTCACACCAGTGGTGATGAAGTGTTTTGAAAAACTGGTCCGGTGTCACATCACATCACTCCTGCCCCGAAGCTTTGACCCCCACCAGTTTGCGTACAGAGCGAATAGATCTACAGAGGACGCTGTAGCCACAGCTCTCCATGCTGCATTGTCCCACCTGGAGCAGCGGGGGAGCTACGTGCGGATGCTCTTTGTGGACTACAGCTCTGCTTTTAATACCATCCTTCCCCACAAACTGGTGGACAAACTGGGGGACTTGGGACTTCCACACTCCACCTGCATGTGGATAAATAGCTTCCTGTAGGGTCGCAGCCAGGGAGTCAGAGTGGGCCATCACACATCCACGGCCCTCAGCCTCAGTACCGGCTCTCCACAGGGCTGTGTGCTGAGCCCCCTGCTCTACACCATCTACACACATGACTGCACCCCCGCCCACCACAGCAACACCATTGTCAAATTTGCGGATGACACTACGGTGGTGGGACTCATCTCCGGGGGGGACGAGTACGCCTACCGGGATGAGGCGGAGCAGCTGACAGTGTGGTGTGGAGAAAATAACCTGCTCCTCAACACCTTAAAGACCAAGGAGATAATAATAGACTTCAGGAAGAATAAAACGGACATGGTACCATTAATTATCAGAGGGGACTGTGTGGAGAGGGTGGCGGATTTCCGCTTCCTGGGAATCCATATTGAGGAGGACCTGACATGGAGCGTGAACATCTCTGTGCTGCTGAAAAACGTCCAGCAGAGACTGCACTTCCTGAGGGTGCTCAGGAAGAATAACATCACTCAGAGACTGCTGCTGTCCTTTTATCGGTGCTCCATTGAGAGCATCCTAACATACTGTGTATGCGTGTGGTACACCAGCTGCACAGCGGCTCAGAGGAAAGCGCTCCAGAGGGCCATTGACAACGCCCAGAGGATTGGCGGCTGCCCTCTCCTTACCTTGGAGGACTTACACAGTTCCCGCTGCATCAACAAATCCCAGAGTATTATAAAGGACATATCCCACCCCGGACACTCCCTGTTTGAACTGTTGCCGTCAGGCAGACGGTACAGATCTACAAGGACAAGGACAAACAGACTTAACAACAGTTTTTACCCCACTGCTAATAAAGGCACTAAATGTAGCCGCCAAGGAACGCAGGGGCGATACATACTAAGGGACTGTGGTACACTGTGAAATCCACAGAAGGATGTAGGGTTGGGTGTTTATGCGTGCTGTTTTCATGATATTTATTTTAGTTGTTTATCTTTTTTTTAAATATTTTACCTTGTATATATCGTTAGCTTTTAGAAATGTTTGAATGGTGCACTGACTGGCTGACATTTTTAAATGTTGTTGTACATGGTTCATGTTACAATGACAATAAACTATTCTATTTTACTTCGGAGTCACGTGAGTGACTACGTGAAGAACCCGCTTACGACGCATGCGTGTCATTACGCTACACGCATTCGAACTCGTCATTGCTGGAGGAAGGACGTTCCACCCAAACGGCAGGGGTTGAACCTGCAACAGTAAGGTGAGGGAACGTCGTTTCTTTTTTTACCTTTTTACTTTCTACAGAAGGCTGATGAGAACTGGCTGGGGAGAGTCTGCAGAACTGCAGGCAGCCAGCAACGGCCGGGGCACTGCTATCTCCCTTAAAACGGGAGCCGGAGCCGACTTCAGCTCCAGGAGCACGCCGACAGCGGTGGAGCATGTCTGGAGCAGTCATTTCCGACGACTCGGACTACAGCCCCACGGACCTATACATGGGTCCGAGGCGCTGGACGGAGCGAGAAAGCTGGCGTGGGAGAACCTGCAAAATTGCGGGCAGCCGGCAGCAGCAGCAGCAGCAGCAGCAAACGGCACGCTGATCTCCCGTAATGGGAACAGCTGTGCCCAATTTCGCTCCCGACTTCGCTCCCGCGCCGGCCCCGGCCGGTCGGGAGAGGAGCAGCCGCGAGCGACCAGTGCCCGTGTGCATGGGGGTCGGTTTGAGCGGCTGGAGGAGATGGCAAGCAGCCGCGAGCGACCAGTGCCCGTGAGCACCGGGGTCGGTTGGAGCGGCTGCAGCATGACCAGCAGCCGTGACGGCCGGTGCCCGTGAGCACCGAGGTCGGTTGTAGCGGCTGCAGCATGCAACATAAAGAGCAGCCGGGAGCGGCCAGTGCCCGAGAGCATTGGAGCCGGTTGGACCGGCTGCAGGAGAAATTAAGCAGCCGCGAGCGACCAGTGCCCGTGAGCACCGGGGTCGGTTGGAGCGGCTGCAGCATGACCAGCAGCCGTGAGCGGCCGGTGCCCGTGAGCACCGAGGTCGGTTGTAGCGGCTGCAGCATGCAGGATAAAGAGCAGCCGGGAGCGGCCAGTGCCCGAGAGCATTGGAGCCGGTTGGACCGGCTGCAGGAGCAGTACCCCTTGTGGGGCTGCAGAGTGGAAATACTCCAAAGTGGCAAAGCCACAGTGGGCAACTAATAAGCCCCACAGCAGTACTCCTTGTGGGGCGGCACAGAGTTTCTCACTCATCAGAGGGGAACACCGAGACTCAATCCTGGGCTGGCTGCAGGAGCTGGAACAGGAGCAGCTTCAGGAGCAGTAGTGACGGCCATTGCCCGTGAGCATTGGAGCCGGATGGAGTGGCTGCAGGAACTGCAGCAGGAGCAGCCTCAGGAGTAACGGCTTCAGGAGCAGCCGCGATGGCCAGTGATCATGTGCATTGGAGCCGGTTGGGTGCCCGAGAGCATCGGGACCAGCTGGAGCGGCTGTTGGAGCATGTAAGTGGCAGCTCCATGAGATGGAGACTAGTCACAGAGGGGCAGCTAGTAAGTCCTACAGCAGTACCTCTTTTAGGGCTGCACAGTGTTCTCCCTCATCAGAGGGGAGTATAGGGGGTCAAGTTTGGGCTCCACTTGAACAGGGGAGCAGAACATACCCCTAGTACACTTATGGTGCGGAAACCCTATGGGAAAACACCTACCATCAGGGAACTGCAAAACCTGAATGTCCCAGTATCAACCTAAACATGGTAGGGCAGGGAATTGAAACGAAAGAATGTTCTAAGTCCTAACAGATGAAAACCTGGAACCTCCCAACCTCCAATATTAAAATTTGGAGGCATCTTATCTTAACAGGGAAAGATCTTCACATCGAGGGAACTCTGGGACACATTAAGGAACGTCTTAAAAACTACTTCCTGAGAAATGTGCTACCCTCATCAGACACCGGCACCTCAACGACCACGGAGGATGCCGAAATAGTAACTAACCTACTAATAGGAACCAGGGAGGTTGGTAGTGGATAACAAATCTATCTGTATGCATAGAATTATTCTACCGACACTTAAAATTCAGAAGTACAGGGGTATACCTTAGAATTCTTCATTCCATTACCCTCCAGTTCAGCATGTACCGAACTGAATGTTCATGCTTACAGGGAAAGAAACAACTAAAGCGCATACTGAACTACAGTGCCCATATATTATAGGACTTATGGAGGACATCCACACGAATCACAGGGATTCGTGTCCTAAATATCTTTCTCATAATTTAGAGGTGGTTACCACTTCATCTTAGATTGACTAATTTGAATACTTCGTACTTTATATTCATTACAAATGGGAACCTTTGGTGCAACTAAGGGATTGATCCTAGGGTACTACATGGCAAGCATGGTATTAAAATACGCTTGCTATATAGGACTCATTGAAGGTGCCCACAGATGTATTTAACACAACAGATCATCTGCGATCCACCGTTAACACACTTCACATGGCAGTAACTTTGCCGTAAGAAAGGGTACAGCCTTTATGGAGGCTTCCAGGGAACTAAACCAGCCATCAGACTGGTAGTAGAATAATTGGCATTAGGGGCTGTGTGACAGCCACATGATATCGGACCTTTACATAATCATAGTACAGAGCGCTACACGCGTCACTCAAGAAATTATGTGGGGGTCATTCTGACCGACTTATGAAACAACCAAACACAGTTATCCGTCTATGGAACCACATACTGATGGGCCTTGGATTGGGATGCTACTAATTCCATCTCCAGCTGTGGGGGAGATGCAATGCTCAAGAGGCATCACTACTAACGTTGGGCATATATACCTGGGGAAGTGAGAGCTAGTCATGGCTTTAAGTCAAATTGTTTGGGTTATATCACCAGTATGTTAATCTACAAATTGACAACACCACCGGGGTAGCATATGTCAACCATATGGGTAGAAACATATCGACACCATGTGACTATCTGGCCTACAATATTTGTGAATTGAATTGAATCCTTCTTGTCAATCAGACCTTTCGGGCTGAACGAGATGTTGTTGCCTGCAGCCATACATGTGATACTAGCAGCACACAATGGACACGGGCTGGCATCCGCCGCGGTGAGTTCACCGGGTACCTCCACTCTGTGATGCAGGCAATAGTTTTAGAGTCACTGTCTCTATTAATCTGGATTAATATCGTATCCAGATAGAGATTGGATATCAGCTTCCAACTACCAGGAAAACTGAATTTAGTGGCAGACAACAGGTCACGCTAAGTCTAAAAACTCTGTATGGATGTTGGATAAAATATGTATTGCTGGAACAGCTGGTATGGAACACCAGATAACGACCTATTCACATCCATGCTCTTACCAGTTATCAAATTATGTTCTTGGGAGCCAGAACCTGGGGCAGTGGTTCAGATGTATCTTCGCTGATTGGGGGATCATTTATGCATCCCTCCCTTTTGCCTCATCAGTCGGTTATTTAGGAAGAAACTATAGACTTCACGTCTCGAATTTTGATAATACCTGATTGCCCTACGCAACCAGAGGTACTGGTGATATCAACATGGGTCAGAACCATACATCACCATCCATCATAGACCTAACTTACTGGGTCTTCCCGCAACAAGGGGAGTTACCCGTCACTATTATATATTAACCTATTTATTTAGAGTTGGAAGCACCTCTTCTACACCTGGGACTGACGGACCGAATGCGGAATTATTCCAGCGGGTCACAGACAGTCCACCTAATCATCACTACTTGGTATCATCTAGTAATGGGAAGTACTGTCACAACAACAATCATCACCCACAGATCTATGAACATCCCGTCTGTTCTGGAATTCCTGGCAAGCCTCCATTACGATGAGAGGCTCAGTCATAGTGCCATCAACTGCGCCAGAGGTGCTCTGTCAATATACCTGTTGAAGGTGTTCAAAAGGGAACTGCAGATGCTGGAATGAAGGTACAGAGCGGCATTCTGTTGGGACAAACCCTGGTAAACAAACTCATGAGGGGCATTTTAAAATTAGTCCTCAAGAACCAGGTACTCCCAAATATGGGATGTGAGCATTGTACTGACCATGTTAAGAAACTGGTCTCCAGCTACAGCTCTGTTCCTACGGGAACTGACTATGAAAACAGTCATGCTGATGGTCCTGGTCACGCCACAAGGGTCCAGTCACCACAGAAAACAAGGTTGGACAACATGATTAATTCATCTGGAATTTATGGTTTACATCATTGTAATAGTCATACAGAACAGACAGGGGTCAGCAGGCCTAAAAAACAGAATTCAGGGTCTACCCTACAGATGGTCGTCTCTGTATTATAACACACTTACTGTCATACTAGAAGTATACTAAGATCATCAGAGGGGAGGAATGTCACTTTAATCAGCTACTAACAGCCATTTAAAACAGTGACAGTCCAGACCATCTCTGGATGGCTAAAACAAGTCCTAAATAGGCTGGAGTGAGAACTAGCATTTCAAATCTCACTCCACCAGGGCTGCAGCTACATTAGCAGCTATGAAGTTGGACGTACCAATGGACCAAATCCTCAAGACAGCAGGATGGCCAACGGAGGAATTTTCCAACGACTTTATAACAAACCAGTCATTGAACCTGAAACATTTACAGAAACAAATTTAAGTTCTGTAATATAATAGACCCGTAAATAGGGGCAATAATTGGTGTTCATAATTTTACTGTTGGATTTCAATATCGTATTGATGTCTAATGTTGTTAACTCTACTCTCCCCAAAAATCAAGGCAGATGAGATGCATGGACTCGTTCCACGGCATGAAATCACAGAGCTTTAAAATCTTCACGTAGTCACTCACGTGACTCCGAAGTAAAATAGTAAGATTAAACGAGAATTTACCAGTTTGAAGTTTGATCCTTATTTTATGAGGAGGAACGTTGAGGGACTACGTGCCCTCCGCTCCCACCCTTGATCATAGTCTGAACTGGTATCTGTTGTCTAATCTTACTATGTTTAGTCATTATAGTTATCTGTGATTCCACACCGCTGCTTTGAAGAATGCACGCATGCGTCCTAGCGGGGTTCTTCACGTAGTCCCTCAACGTTCCTCCTCATAAAATAAAGATCAAACTTCAAACTGGTAAGTTCTCGTTTAATCTTACTATTCTACTATTCTCATCGCCCGTTAACCTCCCGCCTCATCCTCCCCCCCATCGTCGTCCGTTAACCTCCCGCCCCCCACACTTTCTCCCTCCCCCCCCCCCCCCTCCACTCCCCCCCCACTCTTTCCCCCTCCCCTTCCCCTCCCGCCACTAACCGTTGATCGCCGCTGTTAACCGCTCCTAAGCTGACAGCTGTAGGCGATGGTAAAGCGGTAAAAGCATGAATGTAAACTAGCAGCCAAGTTGCTGCTGCATTGACACCGTGTGCCCGCTCTCCCCCTCTCTCCACCCGGGATCCGAGCGCGTGTGTGTGGCCAGAGCGCGGGGCCGCGAGCGACCAACTGTCAACGCGCTCCCGCTCCCTCAGCCGTTGACGCCCGTTATTTCCCGCGTTTCCAGAAGGTTCTTCACCAACGGCCGTTCATTCGGGCTTCGCTTCTCCACAACGACGTTCACATTCACATCATTATTTTGATTTAAACCATTTTAAAAAGGTCTACACTTTTCTTTTTTTTCCAAACGTAGGCGACTTTTTCAATATTTATTTATATTTGAATAATTATTTTTAACAAGATTATTGCATAAATGTTTGGAAACTTCACGCTTATTTGATTCGCTGATTAGACTGAAATTGCTTTTCTTTAATTTACATGAAACAATTAATTTTCACAAAATTGCTTATTTGTGAATTTTAACATCTCCACTGCTCTCATTTCTTTTTCAAACTTAGCCATTAAGAAGGAACCGAATGTCCAGAGTTTTCGACATTTTTGATGATTGTTCCTCAGTTCATCAATGGATGTTTAACACAGCAATCACACCAATCAATTAATCAATCAATCAAAACTTTATTGTCATTGAGAAATACATCAATAAATGCAAGTCTGAACGAAATTTCGTTGCATCTGGCTCCCCGTGCAACATAAAATAGCAAAAGGATAAAATGGATAAAAAGTTAAAATGGGTCAAAAGATAAAATAGATAATAGTGGCAGCACATTACATGGCATTCAAGAGTCTGATGGCTCGGAGGAAGAAGCTGTTGCATAACCTGTCCGTTCTGCTCCTTATAGTACGATATATTTTGCCCGAGAGCAGCAGAGTGAGCAGTCCATGATGGAGATGTGTGGGGTCCTTTATAAAACTGTTGGCCTTAGACAAGCAACGTTTGCACGCAATGTCCCCGATTGAAGGAAGAGAAGTCCCAATGATTTTTTTTTCTGCACACAAAAGTTTAAAATGCTGCCTCAGAAAAAGCTTCAAGGACACATCAAGTGACATGTAAAATCTTTCCAGTTGCAGTTGCTTTTTGGATAGAAAGTTGTTGGTGCTGTTATCATGCTTCCTGACAAACCTTGCAGGTGGATTATTTGCTGCAAGATATACAACCACAGGCCTGTACATCTACAGCATATGTATCAGTTCCAGTTCAATTAGTGAGTCAATTATTGAGTAAATGATGATTGCCAAGATATTGATGTTTGATGATTTGGTGCTGGTTATGGTATTGAGTATCAAGGCTATGTGGTTATATATTCTGCCTTGTGGCAAATTATCTTTACTTTTCTGTTGTTTGACATGAGTGTTACTTTCCACTTTGGTCTATTGACGAGTTATTTGTAAGCATTGACTGCATTTTCTCAGGCGTTGCAGTCGATTTGAAAATTCTGTAACCATCAGTGGTTATCAACTTCGGACCTTAAGATGGATGAAAGGTCAGTATTTGAAAATATTTGGGCCCAGTGCAGTGTTTTTTTTTAAATCCATGATACATATGAACTTCCGTTTTATCAGAATGCCCTAGTACCATGCAGTTCAAATGCTGCCTTTTTGTCTACAGCTGTCACTGTCACCTCATTTCTCCATCCCAGATATTTAGACTCAACGTCTTTGGGATTTGCGAGAATTAAAGCAAGGACAGCATGGAACAAGCGACACAACAAGAAGTTGATAGAAAACACCTAAATACGTATACAATAGCAAATCTCTTTATTCAAATGTTGTTGAATTGATAGATAATTCCTGCATCCGCCCACCTGTGACTGTGATGTCCCTGTAGATGTCAACTCTCTGTGCTCAGCCCTTTCCCTATTCCCACTTCCGTGTGAACATCATTGCTTGCATCAGGTGCACATGCACTGTCAGGGCATCATTTGTACGTCACAGAAGGCTCAAAAACCTTTTTGTTCCTTTGAAGTAGAGGCCACTGAATCACCTCCCCAGTTACCACCTTCAGCCATGATGAAGACAGGCTTTCACAAACTCTGTAGCTCTGGAATAAACATTAACAGAACAATCAGGTGACAATTGAATGTGAAAGACGACATTGTCTTGCAAACCAACAAACAGGATTACAGTGCAGCGGAGATGTGGAAAACACCCCATCCAAACAATAGACAATAGACAATATGTGCAAGAGTAGGCCATTCAGGCTTTCGAGCCAGCACCGCCATTCCAATAGGCAATATGTGCAAGAGTAGGCCATTCAGCCCTTCGAGCCAGCACCGCCATTCAATGTGATCATGGCTGATCATCCACAACCAGCTCGGCCGACCGGAAGCACCAACAGACGGCAACGCGTACAAAAGCACTGCCGGGGACACAGAGGTGGGTAACAGGCCAGGTTAGAACTAGCCCCACACAGGCTAGCGATTCCTAGCCTTTTCCTCGCCAACGTGCGCTCACTGGCAAACAAAATGGACGAACTCCGGCTAAGGATCACCTCCCACAACTGGATCAAAGACTGCAACATCCTGATCTTCACGGAAACTTGGCTCAACATCGACGTTCCTGATAGCGCCATCCAGCTAAACAGGGCGTCATTTACTCCGAGCGGACAGGACAACAGACTCCGGTAAGACCAGAGGTGGGGGTCTGTGCATTTATGTAAATAAAGCATGGTGCATGGACTCCACCATCATCGAGAGTCACTGCTCAGCTAACCTTGAGTTCCTCTTGGTTAGATGCAGACCATTCTATCTGCCCAGAGAGTTCACCTCCACTGTTGTGACTGCAGCCTATATCCCTCCTGATGCCAATGCCAAGCTTGCAATGAAAGAGCTGCATACTGCCATTAGCAAACAACAGACGCACAACCCTGAGGCAGCCTTCATTGTTGCGGGTGACTTCAATCACTCCAACCTGAAGACTGTACTCCCCAAATTCCACCAACATGTCTCCTTCGCCACTAGAGTAGACAAGACACTGGACAAAGTCTACACTAACATGGCTGAAGCTTACAAAGCCGTCCCCCTCCCCCACCTTGGACAGTCTGATCACCTCTCATTGTTCCTGCTCCCTAAGTACTCCCCACTCATCAGCCGGGTTAAACCCACTGTGAGGACAGTAAAGTCTGGTCAGAGGAAGCGGACTCCACACTTCAGCAGTATTTTGGAAACACTGACTGGAAGGCGTTTGCAGCCCAGGCCACCCTTGATTCCCACACGGACATTGATTCCTACACATCCTCTGTTCTGGACTTTATAAACTCCACCATCAATAGTGTCACCTCCCTCAAACGGGTGACCATATTCCCGAATCTGAAGCCATGGATGAACAGCGAGGTCAGGCTACTGCTGAAAGCACGGGACACCGCTTTCAGGTCAGGCGATGCTCGAGCCTACAGTTCATCCAGGGCTAACCTGAAGAGGGGCATCAAGAAGACCAAGCACTGCCATAAGCTCAGGATTGAGGAGCACTTCAACAACAACTCCGACCCCCGACGCATGTGGCAAGGCATCCAGGCCATCACGGACTATAGACCCACCAACACCACCCCCACATCCAGCAACGTCTCCTTCCTTGAGGAGCTTAACCACTTCTATGGCCGCTTTGACAGGGACAATCTAGAGATAGCCATCAAGGCTGTGCTCCCTGCTGATCATCCACCCCTCACACTCACCCCCTACGACGTGTATGTGGCACTGAGTAGGACTAATGCACATAAGGCTGCTGGCCCTGCCGGCATCCCCGGGCCCATCCTCAGGGCATGTGCAGCGCAGCTGACAGACGTCTGGACTGACATCTTCAACCTGTCACTTGCCCAAGCAGTTGTCCGCATGTGCCTTAAAACCACCTCCATCGTGCCAGTGCCAAAACACTCCACTGCGGCAAGCCTCAACGACTTCCGCCCAGTTGCACTTACTCCCATCATCACCAAGTGCTTCGAGAGGCTGGTCCTGGCACACCTCAAATGCTGCCTACCCCCCACACTGGATCCCTATCAGTTTGCCTACCGCAAGAATAGGAGTACAGAGGATGCCATCTCAACGGCACTTCACTCCGCCCTCTCCCACCTCGACAACAGAGACACTTACGTAAGAATGCTGTTCATCGATTACAGCTCAGCATTCAACACCATCATACCCTCTGAACTGTTCACCAAACTCGGTGACCTGGGCATCGACCCCTCCCTCTGCAACTGGATACTGGACTTTCTAACCAGTCTGTTAGGTTAGACAAGCACACCTCTTCAACCCTCACCCTCAACACCGGCGTTCCACAGGGCTGTGTGCTGATCCTCCTCTACTCCCTCTTCACCTACGACTGCACACCTGTACATGGTACTAACACCATCATCAAGTATGCAGATGATACAACAGTGATTGGCCTCATCAGCAACAACGATGAGTCGGCCTATAGGGAGGAGGTCCAGCTCCTAGCAGCATGGTGCGCTGACAACAACCTGGCCCGTAACTCCATGAAGACCAAGGAGCTCATTGTAGACTTCAGGAAGTCTAGGGGCGGCACGCACACCCCCATCCACATTAACGGGACGGAGGTGGAACGTGTTTCCAGCTTCAGGTTCCTGGGGGTCAACATCTCCGATGACCTCTCTTGGACCCACAATACCTCAACACTGGTCAAGAAGGCTCACCAGTGTCTCTTCTTCCTGAGGACACTAAAGAAGGTCCATCTGTCTCCTCAGATTCTGGTGAACTTCTACCACTGCACCATCGAGAGCATCCTTACCAACTGTATCACAGTATGGTATGGCAACTGCTCTGTCTCCGACCGGAAAGCACTGCAGAGGGTGGTGAAAATTGCCCAACGCATCACCGGTTCCTCACTCCCCTCCATTAAGTCTGTCCAAAGCAAGCGTTGTCTGCGGAGGGCGCTCAACATCGTCAAGGACTGCTCTCACCCCAACCACAGACTGTTTACCCTCATCCCATCTGGGAGGCGCTACAGGTCTCTCCGTTGCCGGACCAGCAGGTCCAGGAACAGCTTCTTCCCTGCGGCTGTTACACAACTTAACTCTGCACCTTGGTGATTGCCAATCACCCACCCCACCCCACCCCCGCCAGACGCTCCTCCCACTGTACGCACGTAAATAGATTTCTTTATTGCTCATATTTATGTTGCTCTTCTAGGGAGATGCTAACTGCATTTCGTTGTCTCTGTACTGTACACTGCACAATGACAATAAAGTTGAACCTGAATCTGAATCTGAGATTGGGGCACTATCAGCCGAAACGGTTGCTATGAGGATAATGGTGCTACAGAATCGTATGGCCTTAGATTTCATTCTGGTCGAGAAGGGAGGCACCTGTGCTATCATTGGGCAAGACTGCTGTACATATATTCCTGATGATTCCTCCAATATTACTGATCTGCAGCCCATATCAAGAAGGAGATAGCTGAGATCCAAGGTGTAGGGGAAAGTCTGGTTGGTGATCATGACCAGGGGATGTGGAGTTGGTTTAATGGATGGGGCTCCTTTTGGGGTCTCGTGTGGCATTATGGGATTATTATTCTGATAATTATAATCGTTGCTGTATTGCTTTACTGCCTGGCACCATGTATTCACCAATGGCTGGCTTCTTGCTGCATTATTGGATCAATTGATTGAGACAATCAAAAGGGGGGAATGTGAAAGTCAGTGCGGTTATTCTCCATCTTATTTAGCTTATGTAGTTATATTTGCTATTAACCTCCATTTTGTACACAGCATGCTGGTAACAGTTTAAAATATTGGCCAATTTAGAAGCTGCAAAAGCCTGTGAATGCTCAACACAGAGCTTGTAATAAAATGACCTTCACTAACTAAAGGGAACAGAGATAACGGCCGTTCCCTAGCATCTCGTTTCTTTGCCATATCAGTGTTCTGTCTGGAGGTTGCAATCAATACGATAGTGCTTTCTTGCCTATGCAGCTGGGCCATGTATCTCTATACTCCCATATCTCTTTAATGTTATTTGAGGGATTTCATTGTATGTAACTGAGCCCTTTGTTCACTTATGCCTACGAACCATGTGACTAATGTTGTTTTATCAGTATAAAGATACATGTAATTTCTCTGTATAGTCAGTAGAGGTGTAGCAGCTTGCGAGTGTGCATCTGAGTGCACACAACTGGCTGTGTCCTATTTTCACCCGGGTGACAGAGTAAAAGTTTGTTCAACGAGACCTTTGACTCTTTGAATTATTATTCTACTCATCAAGTCTATCCAACTTTAACAGAACAGCATATGAACAGGCCCTTTGGCCCATAAAGTCCGTACTGAACATGATGCCAAATTAATCTCATCTCCTCTGCCTACAACGTGACCCGTACTGGAGCCTGGGGTCGAGGGGATCGGTGAGGAGAGAGGGGTGGGGGGGAACCGAGGCCGTCGTTCACCAACAACTGAGCTCAGCCGCCCACTGATTTTCCACCAAAGTGTATCAGGTACAATGTTTGTTGTTCCAGGATGCAGACAGCTTCAAAGACATTGCTGGTTATTTTTCCCAAAGAAGAGTGGGAAGAGATAAGTGACTGGGAAAATCTCCGTTATAAGAACGTGAAGCGGAACTATGAAGCCATGCTCGCCATTGGTTTGGAGAAAATATTCTTCACCTTTTTTCCTCTTTGGCCTTTTCTCGTGATACACGCTGACATGTTTTCTTCCCACATGAAATCTAAGTAGGTTTGTGCTTTCTGAGACCATATGGGTCAGGTCCGAACATTTCACTGCACTGGTTTACTTTGAGAATATGTCTGAGGATATTGGACATTCCTGTTCTTTGACAACATAACTTCTATTGGCTTCTGCTCTGTCTTTACAGGAGCATTCGTAATAAATTGGGTGAGTTGAATGTGCAGATAGCTATTAATGACTATGATATAGTTGGGATCACGGAGACATGGCTCCAGGGTGACCAAGGCTGGGAGCTGAACATCCAGGGATATTCAATATTCAGGAGGGATAGAAAGAAAGGAAAAGGAGGTGGGGTAGCGTTGCTGATTAGAGAGGAGATTAACGCAATGGAAAGGAAGGACATTAGTTTGGAGGATGTGGAATCGGTATGGGTAGAGCTGCGAAACACTAAGGGGCAGAAAACGCTGGTGGGTGTTGTGTACAGGCCACCTAACTAGTAGTGAAGTTGGAGATGGTATCAAACAGGAAATTAGAAATGCGTGCGACAAAGGCAAAACAGTTATAATGGGTGACTTCAATCTACATATAGATTGGGTGAATCAAAATGGCAGGGGTGCTGAGGAAGAGGATTTCTTGGAATGTATGCGGGATAGTTATCTAAATCAACATGCAGAGGAACCAACGAGAGAGCAGGCTATTTTAGACTGGGTATTGAGTAATGAGGAAGGGTTAGTTAGCAGTCTTGTTGTACGTGCCCCCTTGGGCAAGAGTGACCATAATATGGTTGAGTTCTTCATTAGGATGGAGAGTGACATTGTTAATTCAGAAACAATGGTTCTGAACTTAAAGAAAGGTAACTTTGATGGTATGAGACGTGAATTGGCCAAGATTGACTGGCAATTAATTCTAAAAGGGTTGACGGTGGATATGCAATGGAAGACATTTAAAGACTGCATGGATGAACTACAAAAATTGTTCATCCTAGTTTGGCAAAATAATAAATCAGGGAAGATAGTACATCCGTGGATAACAAGGGAAATCAGGGATAGTATCAAAGCGAAGGATGATGCGTACAAATTAGCCAGAAAAAGCAGCATACCGGAGGACTGGGAGAAATTCAGAGACCAGCAGAGGAGGACAAAGGGCTTAATTAGGAAAGGAAAAATAGATTATGAAAGAAAACTGGCAGGGAACATAAAAACTGACTGCAAAACATTTTATAGATATGTGAAAAGAAAGAGATTAGTTAAAACAAATGTAGGTCCCTTGCAGTCAGAAACAGGTGAGTTGATCATGGGGAACAAGGATATGGCGGACCAATTGAATAACTACTTTGGTTCCGTCTTCACTAAGGAAGACATAAATAATCTGACGGAAATAGCAGGGGACCGCGGGTCAAAGGAGTTGGAGGAATTGAGTGAAATCCAGGTTAGCCGGGAAGTGGTGTTGGGTAAATTGAATGGATTAAAGGCCGATAAATCCCCAGGGCCAGATAGGCTGCATCCCAGAGTACTTAAGGAAGTAGCTCCAGAAATAGTGGATGCATTAGTAATAATCTTTCAAAACTCTTTAGATTCTGGAGTAGTTCCTGAGGATTGGCGGGTAGCAAACGTAACCCCACTTTTTAAGAAGGGAGGGAGAGAGAAAACGGGGAATTACAGACCAGTTAGCCTAACATCGGTAGTGGGGAAACTGCTAGTCAGTTATTAAAGATGGGATAGCAGCACATTTGGAAAGTGGTGAAATCATTGGACAAAGTCAGCATGGATTTACAAAAGGTAAATCATGTCTGACGAATCTTATAGAATTTTTCGAGGATGTAACTAGTAGCGTGGATAGGGGAGAACCAGTGGATGTGGTGTATCTGGACTTCCAGAAGGCTTTCGACAAGGTCCCACATAAGAGATTAGTATACGAACTTAAAGCACACGGCATTGGGGGTTCAGTATTGATGTGGATAGAGAACTGTCTGGCAAACAGGAAGCAAAGAGTAGGAGTAAACGGGTCCTTTTCACAATGGCAGGCAGTGACTAGTGGGGTACCGCAAGGCTCAGTGCTGGGACCCCAGCTATTTACAATATATATTAATGATCTGGATGAGGGAATTGAAGGCAATATCTCCAAGTTTGCGGCTAACACTAAGCTGGGGCGCAGTGTTAGCTGTGAGGAGGATGCTAGGAGACTGCAAGGTGACTTGGATAGGCTGGGTGAGTGGGCAAATGTTTGGCAGATGCAGTATAATGTGGATAAATGTGAGGTTATCCATTTTGGTGGCAAAAACAGGAAAGCAGACTATTATCTAAATTATTATTATTATTATTGCTTTATTTATATAGCACATTTTAAGTCAACTTGCATTGACACCAAAGTGCTTTACATAAATTAAATAATAAGTTTACATACAAACCATAGAAAAAGGTTAAAAATAAAGAAAGAAAGAAAATGGACACAACACATTATAGAGTTCAACACAAACGTCCCCCCACAACAGAATCAAAAATTTCCACTGTGCGGAAAGGCAACAGAAAGTTAAGTCCTCTTCCTCTGAAACACCCGAGGTCGGGGCCCATTTGTGGCCTTGCTGCCAGTCCGATGATTTTCAGAGCCCTCTTGCCGTGAACATGGAACACTGGCGTCGGGTGAAACAATTCCTCAAGCGGCTTGGAAAGTCTGGAGTGGCTGCCTCCTCCCCGGAGACCGGAGACCGGGGCACTCGTAGACTTCAGGCCACGCCGGTTGGAGCTCCGACCCCGGCGAACTCGATCCCTGGCTCCGCGGCGCTCCAAATCCAGCGCCGCCCGCGGCCGGACGCCCGCAGCCCCAGCTCCGCGATGTTTGGATCGACGGCCACAGCGCTCCGGAGCTTACCGCACGGCGACCCGGCAAGGCATCGCCTGCTCCGTGGATCCGCTCCGTGATGGTGTCCTTGCGCTGCGCCGCCGCCGAAGCTGTAGTCCCGGCCGGTCCTGACAGGAAACGCCGCTCCATTCTCGATGGTAGGCCGCGAGGACGGGGCGAAGAAGCAGCTCGAAGGGATACTGCCTCTCCGACCAGGTAGGGGACTAAGAATTAAAGTTTCCCCCTGCCCCAGCCCCACCCACCACATAAAATACCTCCACTAACATTTTGGACAGGACTGGACTTAAAATAAAAAAAAGGTGAAGAGACGGACTGTGGGCAGGCTGCCATACACAGACGGCGCCCACTCCCGCACATCCGCCACCTAAATGGTGGCCGACTAGGAAAAGGGGAGCTGCAGCGAGACCTGGGTGTCATGGTACACCAGTCATTGAAAGTAGGCATGCAGGTGCAGCAGGCAGTGAAGAAAGCGAATGGTATGTTAGCTTTCATAGCAAAAGGATTTGAGTATAGGAGCAGGGAGGTTCTACTGCAGTTGTACAGGGTCTTGGTGAGACCACACCTGGAGTATTGCGTACAGTTTTGGTCTCCAAATCTGAGGAAGGACATTATTGCCATAGAGGGAGTGCAGAGAAGGTTCAACAGACTGATTCCTGGGATGTCAGGACTGTCTTATGAAGAAAGACTGGATAGACTTGGTTTATACTCTCTAGAATTTAGGAGATTGAGAGGGGATCTTATAGAAACTTACAAAATTCTTAAGGGGTTGGACAGGCTAGATGCAGGAAGATTGCTCCCGATGTTGGGGAAGTCCAGGACAAGGGGTCACAGCTTAAGGATAAGGGGGAAATCCTTTAAAACCGAGATGAGAAGAACTTTTTTCACACGGAGAGTGGTGAATCTCTGGAACTCTCTGCCACAGAGGGTAGTCGAGGCCAGTTCATTAGCTATATTTAAGAGGGAGTTAGATGTGGCCCTTGTGGCTAAGGGGATCAGAGGGTATGGAGAGAAGGCAGGTACGGGATACTGAGTTGGATGATCAGCCATGATCATATTGAATGGCGGTGCAGGCTCGAAGGGCCGAATGGCCTACTCCTGCACCTAATTTCTATGTTTTCTATGTTTACCTCCCTGTAATTAACACAACAGCTTCTTCTGTGTCTTGCTTCCCGGGACAGCATATTTAAGATTGGATTTTGGCCGTGGCTGGGATCATCTCCTGCCTTTCAACTGACTTTACTGATATACTTCACATTCTGTCTTCACGTGATGAGTGTTAAGCACTGTTGTCCATTTCACCTTTGCTGCTGTGGTCGAGGTTTGTCAACTGGACCAGAAAGGAGGAGAAACAGAACCTTGTTGCCTTCCAGCACCGGGGAAACATTGACTGTCATCCCTGGCCTCACTGCACTGTTGCATTTACCACATGGAGTTCCTTATACAACACTTAAGAAGGCATCCTGAAGCTTCCAGACCAACGTCAGCTGGACAACCTTCTGCCTCCGGTGTGAACCCAGATTGACAATGTAAACATGGGCAGAGTCCGTTCACACCATCTGACGGAAGGAGTGGAATTGGGAAATCAGGTGATGTTCAAGCACGGACAAAGGAGAGACGGCATGAATGTGCAGAATGTGGGAAGTGTTTCACACGGGCAGGGACCCTCCATCTACACCAGCGGACCCACACCGGAGAGAGGCCGTACAAAAGCACAGTCTGGAAGAAGAGTTTCAGAGTCCAGCTCCCTCCATCGACACCAGAGGACCCACGGGGTCAAGGAAAGAGCATTCACGTCGTGGCCCTGGTTTCACCAATCTTTCCACCACCAAGCACAAGAAGTACAAGACAGACACCGTTGTATGCAGATGCCGAGACGTGTGTTCAGCTCTGGCTGAACAACTTCTAATCTCGTGTGTGGACTCGATAAGAAGACCCACACGGGATAGCGGCTGTAGGAAGAGTTTCACAGACTGCATGAATGTGCAGACTGTGGGAAGAGCTTCGCACGGGCAGGGACCCTCCACCAACACCAGTGGATTCACACTGGAGAGAGGCCGTACAAATGTTCAGACTGCAGGCAGAGCTTTATCAGAGAAATGTCACCCATTTTCAGTGTTTTTACATTTAATTCTTTCATATTGAATTACTTTGAGTATGTATTTACATTTTCAAACTGTATTAATATTGGCCCTTGCTGTATTTCCCCCTTTATGATGATACTTTGTGTGGAGAAGTCTGGGGTATAAGGGATGGGTCCCTGGTTTCCCACCCCGTGTGAATTGGGGACCAGGGACGGGTATCATTGCCGCATGTCTGACCCTCTCTAGACTGCATCTTCCCACTGGGATAAACTGTCCCCACTGGGATATTCTGACTGTGCGGGATCGCTGGGATCGGGGCTGTTGTGATGCAGTCTGGTTATCGCACTGAGTTCATCAACACGGCGTTGATAAATCAACCACTTTTATTGTTGCCACAAGTCAGGAGTGACCCAAGGAGACTGTCATCCCTGCCCTCACTGCACTGTTGCATTTACCACATGGAGTTCCTTATACAACACTGAAGAAGGCATCCTGAAGCTTCCAGACCAACGTCAGCTGGACAACCTTCTGCCTCCGGTGTGAACCCAGATTCACAATGTAAACGTGGGCAGAGTCCGTTCACACTATCTGACGGAAGGAGTGGAATTGGGAAATCAGGTGATCTTCAAGCACGGACAAAGGAGAGACGGCATGAATGTGCAGAATGTGGGAAGTGTTTCACACGGGCAGGGACCCTCCACCAACACCAGCGGACCCACACCGGAGAGAGGCCGTGTGAATGTTCACACTGTGGGAAGAGCTTCACATACTGAGGTGACCTCCAGAAACACCAGCAGATAGAGTTCATTATAACTCACAAATCTGGGACACTTGGGAGTTTGGTGCTGGATGGCAGATGTTCCAGACTATTGCATGTTTTATTATTAGTCCACCTACATTGTTTAGTTTAGTTTAGAGAGCCCATCGAGTCTGCACTGACCAGCGATCCCCACATATTAACATTATCCTACACACACTAGGGACAAATTACAATTATACCAAGCCAATTAACCTATAAACCTGTACGTCTTTGGAGTGTGAGAGGAAACTGAAGATTTTGGCGTAAACCCACTCAGGTCACGGGGAGAACGTACAAACTCCATACAGACAGCACCCATAGTCAGGATCGAAACCGGGTCTCTGGTGCTATAAGGCCACAACTCTACCGCTGCACCACCGTGCCGCCCCAAATGAAGCCGTTCCAATTGTTCCAACGAAGCCGACAACATCTTGCGGAAGAGCACCACGTTTCAGTGTGGTGCAGCCCTTGAAGTTATCATTAATATGGGCAATTTCAGATAACCAGCCTTTCCATTTTGTATCAGAACTAGCCACATTATGTGACTGCATCAGTTCTGATGAACGGTCATTGATCTGAGAAGACATTTTTCAGAAGGTGTTTCAACATGGGGAAGAAAGGTCAGAGGGTTTTGGGCCAAACGTGGGCAAATAGGATCACCTTAGAGGAGGCATCTTGGTCAGCATGGACAAGTTGGGCTGAAGGGCCTGTTTCTACAGGAGCGTGAAACATGAACTGTTTCTTTCTCCACAAGATGCTGCCCGACCGGCTGAGTATTTAGAGCATTTTCTGTCATTATTTCTTTGTTCCGTCTTTATCTTTAATCGTTGTCCAGCCCCGAGTTGGCTTGTTTGAGGTGTAGATCGTCCCCAGCTTACGGACACAGTAAAGTACAGCCCGTACACATGAGCGAGTGTCTGGGAGACGGTGGGATGGATTTACCGGCTGCTGCGGGGCTGCAGGCATCTTCTGCCGTGTGGGAACTCTGTTCACGGACGCATGTTCCGCTTGGGAACGGTTCCCAGGAAGGGAACCCTGCCGTAACCGGGGGGAACGTCCTGCACCGTCTCCATAGCAACTTCTTGATGCATCTAATGAACGTCCCAGGCCATCTGTGTGCTTCCAACACAACACCACGTCTCACAGTCACAACTGGTTCTCTGACTTCCACAGTCTGCAAGTTTTAAACAACACAGTTTCAGCACAATCTCACCCTACACCTAATTAACACATGTTGTATGTAGGAAGGAACTGCAGATGCAGAGGTTTAAACTGAAAACAGACACAAAAAGCTGGAGTAACTCAGTGGGACAGACAGCATCTCTGGAGAAAAGGAATGGGTGACGTTTCCATCGAGACTCATCGCCAGACTGAGATTCAGGGGAAAGGGAGACGAGAGATATAGACGGTGATGGAGAGAGATATAGAACAAATGAATGATATAAATACAAAGTAACGATGATAAAGGAAAGTGGCCATTGTTAGCTGAGGGCTCGGTGAAAACCAGTTATAGACAATGAGACTCAACAAGACAACTTTCAGATTAGTACAATGACTTGGGTGGGGGAGGGACGAAGAGAGAGGGGATGTAAGGGTTCAAGTTAGAGCAATCAATATTCATACTGCTGGGGTGTAAGCTGCCCAAGCGAAATATGATATGCATCGAAGTCCCTCACCCTGAGCACAGGATCGCCCCAGGGTTGCGTCCTCAGCCCCCTATTGTACTCCCTGTACACACATGACTGTGTGGCTAGGTTCAGCTCCAACTCAATAATCAAGTTTGCTGATGACACTGTGGTGGTGGGCCTGATCTCAGACAACGATGAGAAGGCCTACCGGGAGGAGGTGGCTGATCTGGCACTCTGGTGTCAGGACAACAGCCTCCTCTTGAACATCAAGAAAACTAAGGAGCTGATCGTGGGCTTTAGGAGGGCACATCATCCGAGGGCGTACACACCATTGAGGATAATTGGAGATACTGTGGATAGGGTGAGCTGTTTTAAATACCTGGGAGTCTACATCTCTGAGGATATGACATGGACATCACACGCTGCAGTATTGGTGAGTAAGGCAAGGCAGCGCCTTTACCACCTCAGGCAATTGAGGAAATTCAGTGTCTCCGAGGATCCTCCAGTGCTTCTACTCAGCGGCTGTGGAAAGCATCTTGTCCGGAAATATTACAATCTGGTTTGGGAATTGCTCCGCCCAGGACAAGAAGGCTCTGCAGAGAGTAGTGCGTTCGGCCGAACGTACTGTGGGAACTACACTCGCCCTCCTGCAGGAACTATACATCAGGAGGTGCAACTCCAGTGCCAATAAAATCATGGGAGACCACTTCCACCCCTGCAACGGACTGTTCCAGCTGCTACGGTCAGGCAAACGCCTCCGTTGCCATGTTGTGAGAATGGAGAGGTTGAGAAGGAGTTTCTTCCCAGAGGACATTAGGACTGTGGTCCTATCTCACCAGGGACTAACTTTTACTGGACCACTCTACTGCTTTTTTTTTAAATTGCTGTTTTTTTCCCCTTTTCCTTCCGCCCACAATTTTTAATATGTAAAAGAATGTGATTCTGTTCCATTCTGTTTGTAGTTTGTTTGGTTGTTTGTTTGTTTGTCTTTTTGCACAAAGTCCGCGAGCATTGCCACTTTTCATTTCACTGCACATCTCCTATGTGTATGTGATGAATGAACTTGACTTGACTTGAGATGCTGTTCCACCAATTTGGTGATTGCCTCAATCTGACAATGGAAGAGGCCCAGGACAGAAAGGTCAGAGTGGGAATGGGGAGGGGAATTAAAGTGTTTGGCAACCGGGAGATCAGGTTGGCCCAGGCACAAACACATGTTGTACTTTCTTTATCTTTCTCATCGTATTATCAATCTTTACAACAATATTCCATTATTGGTGTGGATTGCTAGCTGCACTGTGGCTGAGAGGAGGGCGCTGCAGTGAGTTATAAAAACTGCACAAAGAGCATCACAAACGCTCAACTACCCTCCCTGGATGACATATACAGGGCCCGATGCTTGGGCCGGGCCACAAACATCAAGCAGGACACATCCCACCCTGCCAATCACCTTTTCACTCTGCTACCCTCTGGAAGGCGATTCAGGTCTCTGAAGGATCGCACCGGTAGACTAAAAAATAGTTTCTACCCATGTGCGATAAATAACTTAATTCTAACAAACACTGGGGAAGCACAATATAATTCGGGGTGCAAGATAATGCGCAATATTCTTTTAAAATATTTTTAATACCTATTTATTATTATTTTTTTACTGATAAGTGTATATGTGAGTCAATGGCTGTTGTGTTTGTTCTTTTTAAACCGAAGGAGATACAATGGAATTTTGTTGCACAGTATTGTGCAATGACAATACACGTATTCTATTCTATTCTATTAATTAGAGCAACAACAAACACAGCGCAGGAACAGGCCCTTCGGCTCACAATGTCTGCTGAACATGATGCCAAATTGAACATGATCCATATACCTCCAATCCCAGCATATCCATGTACCTTACCAAAAGCCTCTTAAACACCACTATTATATCTGCTTCCATCACCAGCCCTGGCAGTGTGTTCCAGGCACCCACCACTCGGTGGAATAAAAATCTTTCCCCGCACATCTCCTTTAAACTTGTCTCTTTTTTACCCGCCGGTCGTTGAAATTTCCACCTTTGAGAAAGGGTTTCTCAGTGACATCAGTAATATTTTAAACATTGAAATATTTTACTGTTCACTTAAGCTGCCTCTATCCCGCTGACTAACGCATGAGAAACTGGTTCAAGCATTAAGGAGAAACCTTCCAGCAGATTATCAGTGACACATTGCATTGCATATTGTAAATGATTTATGACAAAACTTTCTTTATACTGTTGGATTAATTTCAGGAAAATTACTTTTCCCATCGAGCTGCTTTCATCTAACTTCCTGTTCAGAGCAGATAAAATAGGGCGGTACTAGCTACAGAGACCCGGGTTCGATCCCGACTAAGGGTGCTGTCTATACGGAGTTTGTACGTTCTCCCCGTGACCTTGGTCAGAGGCTTGGATAGAGTGGATGTGGAGAGGATGTTTCCACTAGTGGGAGACAGTAGGACTAGAGGTCATAGCCTTAGTATTACAGGATGTTCCATGAGGAAAGAGATGAGAAGAAATGTATTTAGCCAGTGGGTGGTGATTCTGTGGAATTCTTTGCTACAGACGGAGGCCAAGTCAGTGGACATTTTTAAACCAGAGACAGATTCATGAATAATACGGTTGTCGGGGGTTATGGGGAAAAGCAGGAGAATGAGGTTAGGAGGGAGAGATCAGCCATGATTGAATGGCAGAGTAAACTAGATGGGCCGAATTGACCTAATTCTTCTCCTATCACTTATGACCTGCGTGTGTTTCCCCCGAGATCTTCTGTTTCCTCCCCCACTCAAACAATGTACAGGTTTGTAGGTAAATTGTCCCTAGTGTGTATGGGATAGTGTTAGTGTGCGGGGATCGCTGGTCGGCATGGACTCGGTGGGCTGAAGGGCCTGTTTCCGTGCTGTATCTCTAAACTAAACTAAAATGGAGTCCCATCCCGAGTAGGCAGAACCTTCCCATTGAAACACTTACTGGTTACTTGAATCCCAGTAGATTACGACACCACGTATCTGATCTCCTTTGATTCGTTGTTGGCCGGTCACAACATCAAAATCAACGTGTAAAGCAAAGAACCGCAGATGCTGAAAATCTGAAATAAAAATGGAAGAAAATTCAAAAAACATCCTTAACTTCCATCTAGGGTCCAGACTCTTTGAAGCTGTGACTCGCAGCTTGAAACTTGTCATAGAAAGAGGCCAAGCAGGCCTTGCAAATGCAAATATCCTCCACTTTGAAATATTCTCTAATTTGGCCAATAATAACAGAACAAGGAACTGCAGACCAGACTATACTAACAGAACAAAACAGACTTGGATGAGATTAAATTGACCCAGAGGGTGGTTGCAATCTGGGACACGCTGCCTGAGGAGATGGTGGAGGCTTGAACTTTCCCTGCAGCTGCAGGACATGCTCCACTGCAGGAGATGCTCCACTGCAGGAGCGGCTTCAATGCAGGCACCTGCTCCACTGCAGCATCTGCTCCCCTGCAATATCTGATCCATTGTAATAGCAGCAGCTCAATTGTAATGCCTTATTATTAATGCCACTTGTGATGAAATGAGCACACCCAGCAGACGTGTGATTATTGGCAGCAGGATATGTAGTTTTGCTTCCAATTACTATTTCAATAGACAATAGACAATAGGTGCAGGAGGAGGCCATTTGGCCCTTCGAACCTGCACCGCCATTCAATGTGATCATGGCTGATCATCCACAATCAGTACCCCGTTCCTGCCTTCTCCCCATATCCCGTGACAATGCTATTTTTCAAAGCCCTATCTGGCTCTCTCTTGAAAGCATCCAGAGAACCTGCCTCCATCGCCCACTGAGGCAGAGAATTCCACAGACTCACAACTAACGCTCTGTGAGAAAAAAGTGTTTCCTCGTCACCGTTCTAAATGGCTTTCTCCTTATTCTTAAACAGTGGCCCCTGGTTCTGAACTCCCCCAATCGGGAACATGTTTCCTGCCTCTAGCATGTCCAAGCCCTTAACAATCTTATATGTTTCAATGAGATACCCTCTCATCTTTCTAAACTCCAGAGTGTACAAGCCCAGCAGCTCCATTCTCTCAGCATATGACAGTCCCGCTATCCCGGGAATTAACCTTGTAAACCTACGCTGCACTCCCTCAATAGCAAGAATGTCCTTCCTCAAATTAGGAGACCAAAACTGCACACAATCCTCCAGGTGTGGTCTCACTAGGGCTCTGTACAACTGCAGAAGGACCCCTTTGCTCCTATATTCAATTCCTCTTGTTATAAAGGCCAACATGCCATTCGCTTTCTTCACGGCACGGTTACTTTCATAGACTGATGAACAAGGACCCCAAATCCCGTTGTACTTCCCCTTTTCATAAATTGACACCATTTAGATAGTAATCTGTCTTCCTGTTTTTGCTACCAAAGTGGATAACCTCACATTTATCTGCATTAAACTTCATCTGCCGTGCATCTGCCCACCCCCCCAACCTGTCCAGGTCACCCTGCATTCTCATAGCATCCTCCTCACAGTTCACACTGCCACCCAGCTTTGTGTCATCTGCAAATTTGCTCGTGTTACTTTGAATCCCTTCATCCAAATCATTGATGTATATTGTAAATAGCTGCGGTCCCAGCACCGAGCCTTGCGGTACCCCACTAGTCACTGCCTGCCTTTCTGAAAGGGACCCCGTTAATCCCTACTCTTTGTTTTCTGTCTGCCAACCACTTCTCTATCCATGTCAGCACTCTACCCCCAATACCATGTGCCCTAATTTTGCCCACTAATCTCTTATGTGGGACCTTATCAAATGCTTTCTGAAAGTCCAAGTACACCACATCCACTGGCTCTCCCTTGACCATTTTCCTAGTTACATCTTCAAAAAATTCAAGAAGATTAGTCAAGCATGATTTCCCCTTCGTAAATCCATGCTGACTCGGACCGATCCTGTTACTGCTATCCAAATGTGCGGCTACCTCATCTTTTATAATTGACTCCAGAATCTTCCCCACCACTGATGTCAGGCTGACTGGTCTATAATTCCCCGTTTTCTCTCTGCCGCCTTTTCTTAAAACCATCAGGCCCTGGGGATTTATCAGCCTTCAGTCCCATCAGTCTATCCAACACCATTTTCTGCCTAATGTGGATTTCCTTCAGTTCCTCCATCACCCCCGATCCTCTGGCCACTACTATATCAGGAAGATTGTTTGTGTCTTCTTAGTGAAGACAGATCCAAAGAAGCTGTTCAACTCATCTGCCATCTTCTTGTTCCCCATAATAAATTTCGGTCTTCAAGGGACCAACTTTGGTCTTAACTAATTTTTTCCTCCTCACATACCTAAAGAAGCTTTTACTATCCTGCTTTATATTCTTGGCTAGCTTACCTTCGTACCTCTTCTTTTCTCCCCGTATTGTCTTTTTGGTTATCTTCTGTTCTTTAAACATTACCCACACCTCTTGTTTCCCGTTCATCTTTGCTACGTTGTACTTCTTCGCTTTAATTTTTATACTGTCCCTGACGTCCCTCGTCAGCCATGGTCGTCCCTTTCTCCACTTGGAATCTTCCTCCCTCCTAGGAATGAACTGATCCAGCACCTTCTGTGTTATTCCTAGAAACACCTGCCATTTTTGTTCCACTGTCATCCCTGCTAGTGTATCTTTCCAGTCAACTTTGGCCAGCTCCTCCCTCATGGTCCCTTGATTCAACTGCAACACTGACATCTCCAATCTACTCTTCTCCCTCTCCAATTGTAGATTAAACCTGACCATGTTATGGTCACTGCCTCCTAATGGCTCATTAACCTCGAGGTCCTTTATCAAATCCAGTTCATTACATAACACTAAATCCAGAATTGCCTTCTCCCTGGTAGGCTCCAATACAAGCTGTTCAAATAATACATCACGAAGGCACTCTACAAAGTCCCTTTCTTGGGGTCCAGTACCAACCTGATTTTCCCAGTCTACCTGCATGTTGAAATCTCCCAAAACAACCACAGCATTATTTTTGCTGCATGCCAGTTTTAACTCCTGATTCAACTTGCACTCTATGTCCAGGCTACTGTTTGGGGGCCTGTAGATTAATCCCATTAGGGTCTTTTTACCCTTACAATTCCTTCGTTCTATCCATACTGACTCCACATCTCCAGTTTCAATGTCATCCCTTGCAAGGAACTGAATTTCATTCCTCATCCCCAACCCCTCTGCCGACCTGTCTGTCTTTTCGATAGGAGATATATCCTTGAATATTCAGTTCCCAGCCCTGGCCCTCTTGCAGCCATGTCTCAGTAATTCCCACAACATCATACTTGCCAGTTTCTAACTGAGCTTCAAGCTCGTCCACTTTATTCCTTATACTTCACGCATTCATATACAGTACTTATATGATTTCCTCCTGGTGAGGTTCCTCACCAATATTCAAAAATTCCCATTAGTGATCTCAAATTGGACTAACTTTACAATCACCACCAAAGCTTGATGTCATTCAGACGATGGTGACCATGGATAACACAAACCCATAGACATTGGGGCCGAGTTATGCTTTTTAATGTTGCAACTAGTCACAGACCTGAAATCAGAGATTGGACAAAGGCCAATGTTCCCATTGATGAAGAGGTGGATTGTCCTGGTTGTTCATTATTCAATCCATTTACCCAACCATGGCACAAAGTGTCACTGTCCGTACAGGCAGCAAGAATGAGCCATTACTTTAAACCTGGAGGAATGGAAAGAAGGATTCTGATCTATTTCACTTCACACACAGATGTGTGAAACTGAAAGATTGGTCATTGTGATTTCTGACCTGGAAATAGACACATACTCATCCATCATATTCTTCATGCTGGTTGATTATTCTTTAACTCTGAAAAATAATTTTAAGGTTGTTTGCTGTCTTCGTCAAGTAGACATGATCAATTGAATAAGCATGAATACTCTGGTGGAAATAGTAATAACTATAACATTACAAAGTGATGTTTCCACAGATATTTTGCACTGGTAAGTTCAATGAAGATAAATACCTGAAGTTGTGGCCATAACAGGTGATGAGCATGTTTTATTATTCACAGGATTAGACGTACCAAAGCCAGAATTCACGACAAATCGGAGCAGAAGGCGTCAAGCCCAAGTATACGAATCCAGCGAGTCAGATGAGGATTGGACACCTAGACTTCTGACAAAAAATCCACAACGTAATTTAAATCTGTTTGAAATATTAAATGCAGTTTTTCAAATATAATTGATTCTAATCAATTTGGCCGTTAGCCTATGGAATCTGTTGCAAGGGAGATTGTATTCTTAACTTTGGAGTGGTGGAAAACTTGTCAAATTGAATATATTTTTCCAAATGTGTTATTCATTAAGTGCAAATTTACTTTTCCAATTTTTTACTTTTATATGTTGCTTATTTTAAACTAAATTACATTAGATACTAGACCAAGTGCAGACTCGTTGGGTCTGTTCCCCCAACGTGCGGTTGTGGGGGGGGGGGGAGGTGGCACGCAGCATCACACACTAACTACCCCCCCTCCCGCACTCACGCTAATAGAGGTGGGGGGGCAGGAGTGGGGGGGGAGGAGGAGAGGGGGGGAGGAGAGGGGGGGGGGAGGGGGGGGGAGGAGAGGGGGGGGGGGGGAGAGGGGGGGGGAGGAGAGGGGGGGGAGGAGGGGGGGGGGGAGGAGAGGGGGGGGAGGAGAGGGGGGGGGGAGGAAGAGGGGGGGGAGGAGAGGGGGGGAGGAGGAGAGGGGGGGGAGGAGAGGGGGGCGGAGGAGAGGGGGGGAGGAGAGGGGGGGAGGGGAGGGGGGGGGAGGGGGGGGGGGGAGGAGAGGGGGGGAGGAGAGGAGGGGAGGGTGGAGAGGGGGGGGAGGAGAGGGGGGGGTGGAGAGGGGGGAGGAGAGGGGGGGGCGAGAGAGGGGGGGAGGGGAGGGGGGAGAGGGGGGGAGGAGAGGGGGGAGGAGAGGAGAGGGGGGAGGAGAGGAGAGGGGGGAGGAGAGGAGAGGGGGCGGAGGAGAGGAGAGGAGAGGGGGGGAGGAGAGGAGAGGGGGGGAGGAGAGGAGAGGGGGGGAGGAGAGGGAGGGGGGGAGGAGAGGAGAGGTGGGGGGAGAGGAGAGGGGGGGGGACAGAAGATGGAGGGGGGGGGGGGGAGAGGAGAGGGAGGGGGGGGGGGGGGAGAGAGGGAGTGCCTTTTTACATCAACCCAAACCCAAACAACCATTTGCAGGCAGTGCTTTTTTACCTCTAACCATATTTTCATTTTCAAACCAAATTAAGGGTACTCACAGTGCTGTAGACATTTGTCAGTGTCATTCTAAGCTCTGATTGAGGTACACCACTTGCAGAGACTGATTGAAGCACACCACTTCCTGGTTTTATAATCCCTCCCCCTCCCTCCAGCAGGGGCAGCAGAGAGAATAGGGAATGTTGTAAAAACATTAATATCTCTGTCAATTTTCATCGACGGGAAAAATCCTCGGCACACATGCGGCGGAGGGGGGCTCTGAGCGAGGTGGCCCAAAATGACGGCCGTAGGTGACGGCGTACTCTCGGAAACCGCAGCACAGAAAGCCAAAACCGGTCAAGTACAGAGTTTTAGTAATATAGATATCCAAACTATTGAGATTCAGTCTGTGCTTCTCCAAAGCAGAGATGATGTGTCACTTTTTTCCCCCAAGAACTCAGAATCTTTAGGCCTCCTTTTAAGGTTTCTCTGATATTTTAAAAATATGTGCAGGTTTTGTTCTTGACAAGTTGCAGGAATGATTTATATATATATTTTTTACAGAACATGTTATAAATACAGGTAGATACGTAATTTGGGTCACAAAATGTACTGGAGGACAGAGGATCTAAGGGGGTGGAGGAACTGAAATAAATTTTCATTAGGCAAGAAATAGTATTGGGTCGGCTAATGGGACTGAAGGATGATAAATCCCCTGGACCTAATGGTCAGTCCCAGGGTCCTCAGGGAGGTGGCTCCAGAAATAGTGGACACATTGGTGATAATTTTCCAATGTTCAATAGATTCAGGATCAGTCCCTGTGGATTGGAGGATAGCTAATGTTATCCCACTTTTCAAGAAAGGAGCGATAAAGAAAACGGGGAATTACAGAGCAGTTAGCCTGACTTTGGGGGTGGGAAAGGTGCTGGAGTCAATTATTAAAGAGGTAATAAAGGGGCATTTGGTAGCAGTAAAAGGATTAGTCCAAGTCAACATGGATTTATGAAAGGGAAATCATGCTTCACTAATCTTCTGGAATTTTTTGAGGATGTGACAAGTAAAATGGAGTGCCGCAAGTCTCGGTGTTGGGGCCACAACTGTTTACCATATATATTAATGATTTGGAAGAGGGGATTAGGAGCAACACTAGCAAGTTTGCGGATGACACAAAGCTGGGTGGCAATGTGAACTGTGAAGAGGATGTTAGGAGGTTGCAGGTTGACCTGGACAGGTTGAGTGAGTGGGCAGATGCAGTATAATTTTAAAAAGGGAGGGCGAGACAAAACGGGGAATTACAGACAAGTTAGTCTAACATCGGTAGTGGAGAAACTGCTGTGGTCAGTTATTAAAGATGGGATAGCAGCACATTTGGAAAGTGGTGAAATCATTGGACAAAGTCAACATGGATTTATGAAAGTTAAATCATGTCTGACGAATCTTATAGAATTTTTCAAGGATGTAACTAGTAGAATGGATAAGGGAGAACCAGTTATATCTGGACGTTCAAAAGGCTTTCGACAAGGTCCCACATAAGAGTTTAGTATGCAAACTTAAAGCACACGGTATTGGGGGGTTCAGTATTGATGTTGATAGAGAACTGACTGGCAGACAGGAAGCAAAGAGTAGGAGTAAACAAGTCCTTTTCAGAATGGCAGGCAGTGACTACTGGGGTACCGCAAGGCTCATTGCTGGGACCCCAGCTATTTACAATCTACATTACTAAAACTCTGTTCTTGACCGGTTTCGGCTTTCTGTGCTGCGGTTTCCGAGAGTACGCCGCCACCTACGGCCGTCATTTTTGGCCACCTCGCTCAGAGTCCCCCTCCGCCACGTGTGTACCGAGGATTTTCCCGTCGATGAAAATTGACAGAGATATTAATGTTTTTACAACATAGAAACATAGAAATTAGGTGCAGGAGTAGGCCATTCGGCCCTTCGAGCCTGCACCGCCATTCAATATGATCATGGCTGATCATCCAACTCAGTATCCCGTACCTGCCTTCTCTCCATACCCTCTGATCCCCTTAGCCACAAGGGCCACATCTAACTCCCTCTTAAATATAGCCAATGAACTGGCCTCAACTACCCTCTGTGGCAGAGAGTTCCAGAGATTCACCACTCTCTGTGTGAAAAAAGTTCTTCTCATCTCGGTTTTAAAGGATTTCCCCCTTATCCTTAAGCTGTGACCCCTTGTCCTGGACTTCCCCAACATCGGGAGCAATCTTCCTGCATCTAGCCTGTCCAACCCCTTAAGAATTTTGTAAGTTTCTATAAGATCCCCTCTCAATCTCCTAAATTCTAGAGAGTATAAACCAAGTCTATCCAGTCTTTCTTCATAAGACAGTCCTGACATCCCAGGAATCAGTCTGGTGAACCTTCTCTGCACTCCCTCTATGGCAATAATGTCCTTCCTCAGATTTGGAGACCAAAACTGTACGCAATACTCCAGGTGTGGTCTCACCAAGACCCTGTACAACTGCAGTAGAACCTCCCTGCTCCTATACTCAAATCCTTTTGCTATGAAAGCTAACATACCATTCGCTTTCTTCACTGCCTGCTGCACCTGCATGCCTACTTTCAATGACTGGTGTACCATGACACCCAGGTCTCGCTGCATCTCCCCTTTTCCTAGTCGGCCACCATTTAGATAATAGTCTGCTTTCCTGTTTTTGCCACCAAAATGGATAACCTCACATTTATCCACATTATACTGCATCTGCCAAACATTTGCCCACTCACCCAGCCTATCCAAGTCACCTTCAGTCTCCTAGCATCCTCCTCACAGCTAACACTGCCCCCCAGCTTAGTGTCATCCGCAAACTTGGAGATATTGCCTTCAATTCCCTCATCCAGATCATTAATATATATTGTAAATAGCTGGGGTCCCAGCACTGAGCCTTGCGGTACCCCACTAGTCACTGCCTGCCATTGTGAAAAGGACCCGTTTACTCCTACTCTTTGCTTCCTGTTTGCCAGCCAGTTCTCTATCCACATCAATACTGAACCCCCAATGCCGTGTGCTTTAAGTTTGTATACTAATCTCTTATGTGGGACCTTGTCGAAAGCCTTCTGGAAGTCCAGATACACCACATCCACTGGTTCTCCCCTATCCACGCTACTAGTTACATCCTCGAAAAATTCTATAAGATTCGTCAGACATGATTTACCTTTCGTAAATCCATGCTGACTTTGTCCAATGATTTCACCACTTTCCAAATGTGCTGCTATCCCATCTTTAATAACTGACTCTAGCAGTTTCCCCACTACCGATGTTAGACTAACTGGTCTGTAATTCCCCGTTTTCTCTCTCCCTCCCTTCTTAAAAAGTGGGGTTACATTTGCTACCCGCCAATCCTCAGGAACTACTCCAGAATCTAAAGAGTTTTGAAAGATTATTACTAATGCATCCACTATTTCTGGAGCTACTTCCTTAAGTACTCTGGGATGCAGCCTATCTGGCCCTGGGGATTTATCGGCCTTTAATCCATTCAATTTACCCAACACCACTTCCCGACTAACCTGGATTTCACTCAATTCCTCCAACTCCTTTGACCCGCGGTCCCCTGCTATTTCCGGCAGATTATTTATGTCTTCCTTAGTGAAGACGGAACCAAAGTAGTTATTCAATTGGTCCGCCATATCCTTGTTCCCCATGATCAACTCACCTGTTTCTGACTGCAAGGGCCTACATTTGTTTTAACTAATCTCTTTCTTTTCACATATCTATAAAAACTTTTGCAGTCAGTTTTTATGTTCCCTGCCAGTTTTCTTTCATAATCTATTTTTCCTTTCCTAATTAAGCCCTTTGTCCTCCTCTGCTGGTCTCTGAATTTCTCCCAGTATGCTGCTTTTTCGGGCTAATTTGTACGCATCATCCTTCGCTTTGATACTATCCCTGATTTCCCTTGTTATCCACGGATGCACTACCTTCCCTGATTTATTCTTTTGCCAAACTGGGATGAACAATTTTTGTAGTCCATCCATGCAGTCTTTAAATGTCTTCCATTGCATATCCACCGTCAACCCTTTTAGAATTAATTGCCAGTCAATCTTGGCCAATTCACGTCTCATACCCTCAAAGTTACCTTTCTTTAAGTTCAGAACCATTGTTTCTGAATTAACAATGTCACTCTCCATCCTAATGAAGAACTCAACCATATTATGGTCACTCTTGCCCAAGGGGGCACGTACAACAAGACTGCTAACTAACCCTTCCTCATTACTCAATACCCAGTCTAAAATAGCCTGCTCTCTCGTTGGTTCCTCTACATGTTGATTTAGATAACTATCCCGCATACATTCCAAGAAATCCTCTTCCTCAGCACCCCTGCCAATTTGATTCACCCAATCTATATGTAGATTGAAGTCACCCATTATAACTGTTTTGCCTTTGTCGCACGCATTTCTAATTTCCTGTTTGATACCATCTCCAACTTCACTACTACTGTTAGGTGGCCTGTACACAACACCCACCAGCGTTTTCTGCCCCTTAGTGTTTCGCAGCTCTACCCATACCGATTCCACATCCTCCAAACTAATGTCCTTCCTTTCCATTGCGCTAATCTCCTCTCTAATCAGCAACGCTACCCCACCTCCTTTTCCTTTCTCTCTATCCCTCCTGAATATTGAATATCCCTGGATGTTCAACTCCCAGCCTTGGTCACCCTGGAGCCATGTCTCCGTGATCCCAACTATATCATAGTCATTAATAGCTAGCTGCACATTCAACTCATCCACCTTATTACAAATGCTCCTTGCATTGAGACACAAAGCCTTCAGGCTTGTTTTCACAACACTCTTACCCCTTATACAATTATGTTGAAAAGTGGCCCTTTTTGATTTTTGCCCTGGTTTTGTCTGCCTGCCACGTTTACTTTTCACCTTGCTACCTATTGCTTCTACCCTCATTTTACACCCCTCTGTCTCTACGCTCACACATTTAAGAAACCCTTTCCCTTTAACTCCATCCTCCACTATCCCATTCGACACCTCACCCCCCTTATTCAGTTTAAAACCACCCGTGTAGCAGTGGCAAACCTGCCTGCCAGAATGCTGGTCCCACACCTGTTAAGATGCAATCCGTCCCTTTTGTACAGTTCCCCCTTACCCCAAAACAGATCCCAGTGATCTAAGAATCTAAATCCCTGCCCCGTGCACCAGTTCCTCAGCCACACGTTCAGGTCCCGTAACTCCCTGTTCCTGCTCTCGCCAGCATGAGGAACTGGAAGCAAACCGGAGATAACAACTCTGGAGGTCTTGCTTTTCAGCATTTCAGCAGAAACCCCTGTCCGTACCTCTCACAATAGAGTCTCCCACTACACTCGCGTTGCCTGCCTTAGGCCTTTTTGGTTTTGGCTCAACAGCCCTATTCACATCGCAAGCCAGTCCGCCACTCAGTGTAAACACGCCTTCTGTCCCGACAGCTTCTAAGTGGGTGAACCTGTTCACAAGAGGTACAACACCCGGGGATGTTGGCATTCCATGCTTCCCTCCCTTTCTCACTGTCTCCCACCTTCTCTCTTCCAGTACCTTTGGTGTAACAATCGTACTGTAGGACTTGTCGAGGAACGACTCCGTTTCTCGGACGAACCGGAGGTCATCCACTTGCTTCTCCAGTTCCCCAACACGGTCCTTCAGGAGCTCTACCTGGATGCACTTCTCGCATTTGTAGCAGCCAGAGGCACCAGCGGTGTCCTTGACCTCCCACATACTGCAAGCATCGCACTGAATCAGCTTGCCTGACATCTCCTTCTTTCGTCTCTCCCTCTCAAGTGTATTGCGTGGTCTCTCCTCGCCGAAGACTCTCGAGCCAAAGACTCACACATTTCTCACAAGGCCACTCACTCACTGCCGCTCGCTAAGAGCTGTCTTGCTTAAATTGACTGATTTACAAACCAAATTCCTCAGTTTTCAACAGTTTTCCCAGCACTGATTCACTTCTCTCCTCCTACTTGGGCTAGGGCCAATCAGTCGTATCTCTTGCTAAACTCCTGGTGCTGTTGCTCCCAAAGCTACAGCAGTTCTGAGTCTACAACATTCCCCATTCTCTCTGCTGCCCCCGCTGGAGGGAGGGGGAGGAAATATAAAACCATGAAGTGGTGTGCCTCAATCAGTGTCTGCAAGTGGTGTGCCTCAATCAGTCTCCGCAAGTGGTGTGCCTCAATCAGAGCTTTGCATGGAACTGACAAGCAGCCCCCTCCCTGGAGAGGTGGAGGACCGAGACTGTTGGAGGACCGGAGTTGGTGCCGGGACGGTGTTGATTGAGGAGCGGGTTGACCGCCGCTCACGGAGTTTGGCTGTCGATTGAGTGCAGCTGCAGGGAGGGACCGCGCCGGTCCGGAGGTTGGGAGAGAGCAAGAGGAGACACTGGGTAGTAATAGTAGGGAGATATTGTATTGGGGTATCGGCCGACGGCCTGTATAGGTCCGGTAAACGGTGCTCTGGCAATATTCCCTGCTGTTACAAAATGACAGGAGAGAGTGGGTCTAGTGGTATGGAGGCCAGTGGAGGAGAGGATAATGAAGGAAATGTTGAGAAGGAGTGGGAAACCGTGGGAACACGGGGCAGCCCCAGGAAGAGCAGCCGTAAAAGAAGGAAAAGCAATATTGGTGGATCGGAGAGTGAAGACAAGGAACCAGAAAAGGAACCAGAAAAGGAAATTTCGTTAAATGTAGTGGTGAGGTTTGAAGGAGAAGGAGGAGTAAAGAAGATAGATCCATTGAAGCTGACAAAAATAATCAGAGCCCAGGTTGGGGAAGTAAAGTATGCAAGAGTGCTGGAAGATGGAAACATGCTAATGGGGTGCAACAGTGAGGCTCAAGTTGAAAAGGCAATGAAAATGAACAAGATTGACAAAATCAAAATAATCAAAGTAGTGAGAGTGGGAGAACGGAGGAGGGCAGGGTGTAAAGGGGTTATCTATGGAATCCCTCTCAAAGTCAATATGAGTGAACTGGTTCAGGAACTCAGAAAGAAATGTGAATTAATTATGAATGCCAAAAGAATGACCAAAGGAGCAAAGAAAGAGGAAACTGAGTCAGTCCTGCTTGAATTCAAGACAGAATCCCTTCCAAAAGTGGTCCATTTTGGATTCATGCGATATAGTGTAAGAGAGTACATACCCAAACCAATGAGGTGCTTCAAATGTCAGAAATTTGGGCATATAGCTAAAATGTGCAAGGCGAGCCAAGAGTCAACATGTGTGGGTTAATAATATTAATGTTAATCCTACAATGGAATGCACGAAGCTTGTTAGCCAATGGGCAAGACTTTAAGCAATTCATAGACAGTAGGAAGGAAAAACCAGATGTCGTATGTATCCAGGAAACCTGGTTGAAACCAAGTTTAGATTTTGTTCTATATGATTATGTTGCAGTGAGATGTGATAGGGGAAATGGGGGAGGAGGGGGTTGTGCCACTTTCATTAAAAAAGGGATACCATACAAGGTATTAGGAATTGGGCAGGAACAGGAATATGTGGTAATAGAAGTGTGGTCTGAGAGGAGGAAAATAGTGGTAATAAATTACTATAATCCATGTAAGCGATTAGAGGTCAATAAGTTACAGGAAGTAGAAGGCCAGAGCAAATCTAATGTTATTTGGTGTGGGGACTTTAACGCACATAATACATTATGGGGCAGTGGAAAGTCAGATAATAATGGACAGGTAATTGAGGAATTATTAAATGATGGTAATCTAGTATGTCTAAATGATGGAAAGAAGACCAGGGTAGATGTTAGGACAGGGAAGGAGTCTGTGTTGGACCTTACACTTGTTTCTAATAGGATTGCTGCTAAATGTAACTGGGAAGTATATGAAAAGGGTACCATAGGAAGTGATCATCATCCTGTGCTATGCAAAATAAATATTACTTTAACTATGAGTAAAGAAAACAGAAGTGGACGATGGGTGTTTGGAAAAGCTAATTGGGAGAAATTTAAGGAGGAAAGTGATAGATATGTAAAACCGATACAAGAAGAGACAGATATAGAAAACTTTGAGAATAAATTGTCAGAAGGTATCAAAAGAGCAGCATTAGTTTCCATACCTAAAAGTAAAGGAAGATCAAAAAGGAAAGCTGTGCCATGGTGGGACAATAAATGTAAAGAGGCAGTGGTGAATAGAAACAGAGCATTCAGATTATTAAAAAGAACTCATAACTACCAACACATGATTAATTACAAACAGGCTCAGTCAATTGTAAGGAGGACTATAAGACAAACAAAAAGAGCATATTGGAGGAAGTATTGTGATTCAATTGGAAACACAACACAGGTAGGGGAGATATGGGGGATGATTAAAAAAAATGGAAGGTGATAAAAGGGAGTGGAGTTATCCTATCCTAACAAATGGAGATCAAACTGTAGTCTCAAATAAAGACAAAGCAGAACTAATGGTTAACACTTTTAGTAGGGTTCACAGCTCCCACAACTTATCAGATGAAGGAAGAAGAGGTAGGGAAAGAACAAGAGAGGAAAATGTTGAGGCCTTACAAAGGAAAGGTATCACAGAGGACAAGTACAATATTCCATTTAATTTGGGGGAGCTAAAGAGAGCTCTGGCCAAGTGTAAGAACTCAGCCCCAGGGAAGGATGATATTTGCTACATAATGATAAAGCATCTAAGTGAGGAGGGACTCCAAAAGATACTTGCACTATATAACAAGGTGTGGGAAGAAGGGCGAATACCGGAGAGGTGGAAGGAAGCAATCATTGTGCCTATTAGGAAACCAGGGAAAGATGCAATTAATCCAGTACATTATAGACCTATAGCTTTAACAGCACACATGTGTAAACTGATGGAAAGAATGGTAAATGAAAGATTAATGCATCTAATGGAAGAAAACGGTATAGTGGCTAATTATCAGAGTGGCTTTAGAAAAGGGAGAGGTACTAATGATCCAGTTCTGTGCTTGGAAGATGATATAAGGAAAGCACAAGTTAAAAAAGAATCTGTAGTTACTGTATTTTTTGATGTAGAGAAGGCTTATGATATGTTGTGGAGAGAAGGTCTTCTAATAAAGCTGCATTTAATGGGAGTAGGAGGAAATATTTTTAACTGGATAATGGATTTTCTTAACGGTAGAAGTATCCAAGTTAAAATAGGGTCAGACATCTCTAGTAAATGTGTAGTCGAGAATGGAACTCCCCAAGGAAGTGCGATAAGCCCGATCCTATTCTCAATCATGATCAATGATATATTTGCAAACATTCAACCAGAGATGGGGCGATCGCTCTTTGCAGATGATGGCAGCCTATGGAGAAAGGGGAAGAATATAGATTTTATCGTGGGAAAAATGCAGCAAGGGATAGCCCAGGTGGAAGAGTGGGGAGTGAAATGGGGTTTTAAATTCTCTATAGAGAAGACAAAGACAATGGTTTTCACAAGGAAGGAAATTAAAGAGGATGTCCAGTTAAAACTATACGGCAACAATTTGGAAAGAGTAAAAGATTTCCGTTTCCTGGGAGTCCATTTTGACTCCAGATTAACATGGAGGGTCCACATTACAAAAATAATTGGAAAATGCAAAAAAGCCATCAATGTAATGAGATGCTTAGCAGGTTTAGAGTGGGGAGCAGATATATTATCTCTTAAACATATCTATGTATCACTGATCAGATCCAGACTAGAGTATGGCAGTATAGCTTATGGATCAGCATCTAAGTCAGTGTTGTCCGAGTTGGACAAAGTCCAAGCGGAAGCTCTAAGAATCTGTATAGGTGTGCGGACGTCACCTGTATGTGCACTACAGGTGGAAACTGGGGAGATGCCGTTGAGACTGCGCCGCAGACAACTAATGGCTAATTACTGGCTAAGCCTTAAGGGTCATGGAGAGAACCACCCAACAAAACAGGTAGTACAGGAGTGCTGGGAGAGAGGGGTGGCTCAGTCTGGAAGTTTCGGCTGGGTTGGAGGTGGTGTGGCAAGGGACATGGAAGTAGAGGACAAAGAGTTCTGCCCTGCAGTATTGTGGCCATCTGTCCCAATATGGTTACTGAACATCCCAAAAGTTGATCTGGAGATATGGGAGGCAAAAAGGAGGGAAAAAAATTCGGACCTAAAAACAGAATACCATAACCATATATATAATAGATACAGGGAACACCTCTTAATCTTCACAGATGGATCAAAGGACCCAGTAGCTGAAACAACAGGGGCAGCTGTGGTAGTGCAAGGGATGAATGTTGAGATTTGCAAAAGAACAAATAACTATTTGGCAGTGTATACAGTGGAACTGTACGCTATTTTGATGGCAGTTCGGTGGATAGAACAGGTGCAACCATGCAAAGTATTAATATGTAGCGACTCATTGTCTGCAATCCAGAGTATTGGGTCTGGTGCATCCCATAGGCGGCCTGACCTAGTGTATGAAATTCTACTACTATTAAGCCAAGTAACAAGGAAGGGCAGTGACGTGACTTTGTTGTGGGTCCCAGCACACATTGGTGTGTTATGAAATGAAAAAGTGGATAAATTAGCAAAAGAGGCCGTTAAAAAAGAGAACATAGAGGTAAACTTACAATTATCCAAATCTGAAGGAAAACACATTGTGTGGAAGAAAATAAATCAGGAATGGCAACAATACTGGGAACAGGAGACAAAGGGGAGACACCTCTATTCGCTACAAAATAGAGTGGGCATTACAGCAAGTAGAGGGGGGAACAGGAGAGAACAGGTAGTATTAGCAAGATTGAGGATAGGACACTCACCTGAACAGCACATTAAAAATGTTGGGAAAACACCCTACTGGGCTGTGTGAGGAATGCCATCAGCCAGAAACAGTTCAGCATGCCCTAGTTGCATGTAGAAGATATGAAACAGAAAGAAGGGTTTTGATCAATGAAATGAAGAAAATTGGAATGACAGACATATCAGAAAAGAACATTCTAGAGTATGGAGGGGAAGGAAAAGGAGTAAAGGTGTTGTTTAATTTCTTGAGGGCCTCTGGCCTTATAAAAAGGATATAATGTAAAGACATGAGGACTGTGGAGTGAAGCCAGAAGGTGGCAGCAATGCAACATTGTGGATGCCGGCTGCCGTAAAACTCCAAAGAAGAAGAAGAGCTTTGCATGACACTGACAAATGTCTACAGCACTGTGAGTACCCTTAATTTGGTTTGAAAATGAAAATATGGTTAGAGGTAAAAAAGCACTGCCTGCAAATGGTTGTTTGTGTTGAAGTAAAAAGGCACTCTCTCTCCTCCCCTCCCCTTCCCTCCTCTTCGCCCTCTCTCCCCCCTCCTCTCTCCTCTTCCTCTCCCCCCCCCCTCTCCTCTCCTCTCATCTCCCCCCCCCTCTCCTCTCCTCTCCTCCCCCCCCCTCCTGCTCTCCCACCTCCTCTCCCCCCTCCTCTACTCTCCTCCCCCTCCACTCCCCCCCCCTCTCCTCTCCCCCTCCACTCTCCCCAGCCCCCCTCCTCTCGCACCCCCCTCTCCTCTCCCCCCCCCTCTCCTCTCCCCCCCTCTCCTCTCCCCCCCTCTCCTCTCCCCCCCTCTCCTCTCCCCACCCTCTCCTCTCCCCCTCATCCTCTCACCCCTTCTCCTCTCCCCTCCGTCCCCCATTCTCCTCTCTCCCCCCTGTCTCCTCTCCCCCTTCTCTCTCCCTTCCTCCCCCCCCCGCACCCCCCCCTCCTCCTCTCCCCCTTCCTCTCTCTCGTCGCCCGCCATCTCCTCTCCCCCCCAACGGGTCTGCACTTGGTCTAGTATATATTAATCATTTGGACGAGGGAATTGAATGCAACATCTCCAAGTTTGCGGATGACAGAAAGCTGGGGGGCAGTGTTAGCTGTGAGGAGGATGCTAGGAGGCTGCAAGGTGACTTGGATAGGGCAAGTGGGCAAGTGCATGGTAGATGCAGTATAATGTGGATAAATGTGAGGTTATGCACTATGGTGGCAAGAACAGGAAAGCAGACTATTATCTGAATGGTGGCCAATTAGGAAAAGGGGAGATGCAACGAGACCTGGGTGTCATGGTACACCAGTCATAGTAGGCATGCAAGTGCAGCAGACAGTGAATAAAGCAAATGGTATGTTAGCATTCATAGCAAAAGGATTTGAGTATAGGAGCAGGGAGGTTCTACTGCAGTTGTACAGGGCCTTGGTGAGACCACACCTGGAGTATTGCGTACAGTTTCGGGGTCTTAATCTGAGGAAAGACATTCTTGCCATAGAGGGAGTACAGAGAAGGTTCACCAGACTGATTCCTGGGATGGCAGGACTTTCATATGAAGAAAGACTGGATAGACTCGGCTTGTACTCGCTAGAATTTAGAAGATTGAGGGGGGATCTAATGAAACTTACAAAATTCTTAAGGGGTTGGACAGGCTAGATGCAGTAAGATTGTTCCCGGTGTTCGGGAAGTCCAGAACAAGGGGTCACAGTTTAAGGATAAGGGGGAAGTCTTTTAGGACCGAGATGGAAAAAAAAAGTTTCACAGAGAGTGGTGAATCTGTGGAATTCTCTGCCACAGAAAGTAGTTGAGGCCAGTTCATTGGTTATATTTAAGAGTTAGTTAGATGTGGCCCTTGTGGGATCAGGGGGTATGGAGAGAAGGCAGGTATAGGATACTGAGTTGCCATGATCATATTGAATGGCGGTGCAGGCTCGAAGGGACGAATGGCTTACTCCTGCACTTATTTTCTATGTTTCTATAGATAAATGTGAGGTTATCCACTTTGGCGGCAAAAACAAGGGGGCAGATTATTATCTCAATGGGGTTAGGTTAGGTACGGGGGAGGTGCAGCGAGACCTGGGCGTCCTTGTACACCGGTTACTGAAAGTTGGCGTGCAGGTACAGCAGGCAGTGAAGAAATATAATGGAATGTTGGCCTTCATAACAAGAGGATTTCAGTATAGGAGTAGAGGTTCTTCTGCAGTTCTATAGGGCTCTGGTGAGACCACATCTGGAGTATTGTGTACAGATTTGATCTCCTAATTTGAGGAAGGACATCCTTATGATTGAGGCAGTGCAGCGTAGGTTCACGGGATTGATCCCTGGGATGGCGGGACTGTCATATGAGGAAAGATTGAAAAGACTTGGCTTGTATTCGCTGACGTTTATAAGGATGAGGGGGTATCTTATAGAAACTTATAAAATGACTGGACAAACTTGATGCAGGAAGAATGTTCCCAATGTTGGGCGAGCCTAGAACCAGGGGCCACATTCTTAGAATAAAGGGGAGGTCATTTAAGACTGAGGTGAGAAAAAACGTTTTCACCCAGAGAGTTGTGAATTTGTGGAATTCCCTGCCACAGAGGGCAGTGGAGGCCAAATCACTAGATGGATTTAAGAGAGTTAGATAGAGCTCTAGGGGCTATGGGGTCAAGGGATATGGGGAGAAGGCAGGCACGGGTTATTGATAGGGGACGATCAGCCATGATCACAATGAATGGCGGTGCTGGCTCGAAGGGCCGAATGGCCTCCTCCTGCACCTATTTTCTATGTAAAATGAAACTAAAAAGCACCTTGGCCCACGATCTACTTGGTTTCAGTGTAAATTGTCCCTAGTGTGTGTGGGATAGTGTTAGTGTGCGGGGATCGCTGGTCGGCGTGGACTCGGTGGGCTGAAGGGCCTGTTTCCGTGCTGTATCTCTAAACTAAACTAAAATGGAGTCCTATCCCGAGTAGGCAGAACCTTCCCATTGAAACACTTACTAGTTACTTGAATCCCAGTAGATTACGACACCACGTATCTGATCTCCTTTGATTCGTTGTTGGCCGGTCACAACATCAAAATCAACGTGTAAAGCAAAGAACCGCAGATGCTGAAAATCTGAAATAAAAATGGAAGAAAATTCAAAAAACATTCAGCTGGTTCGACAGCATTTGTGGAGAAGGAAACCGTTCAGTTTCAGATCAGAGACCCTTCACCAGAGTAGGAAACAGCAACAAAAACAAGTTGTTTTTCACTTGTAGAGAGGGGTTGTGGTGGATTGGTGGAACAAAGGGGAGAATATCTCTGATGGGGCAAAAACTGATGAGGAAATGTAGTATTTGGAGTCAGCAATTAGAATAAGATGATGGAACAAGGAACTGCAGACCAGACTATACTAACAGAACAATAAAACGGACATGGATGAGATTAAACTCACCCAGAGGGTGGTTGCAATCTGGGACACGCTGCTTGAGGAGATGGTGGAGGCTTGAACTTTCCCTGCAGCTGCAAGAGATGCTTCACTGCAGGAGATGCTTCACTGCAGGAGATGCTCCACTGCAGAAGCCGTATCACTGCAGCAGCTGCTCCTCTGCAAGGCACAACTGCATTGCAGGAGATGCACCACTGCAGGAGATGCTCCACTGCAGGAGATGCATCACTGCAGCAGCTGCTCCCCTGCAAGGCACAACTGCATGGCAGGAGATGCATCACTGCAGCAGCTGCTCCCCTGCAAGGTACAACTGCATTGCAGGAGATGCATCACTGCAGCAGCTGCTCCCCTGCAAGGTACAACTGCATTGCAGGAGATGCATCACTGCAGCAGCTGCTACACGTCCCTGGTTATTAATTATTACATGATTCCCGTGGACAGCTCGAGCCCTCGGCGGGAAAAGGCGCCAAAAGCCGCCGAGAGCTCGAGCTGTTCTCGCTGTCCCGCCGCCGGGGGGAGGGGCCGAGCGCGGAGAGCGGCGCATGCGCACTGTCCGAGACAGCGCGGGGCGGGGGGGAGACGCGCACGCGCGCTGACGTTGACGTCTCCCCAAGCCCCGCCCCCCCGCCCGCGGCGGCCGCAGCCCCTCCCCCTCAGCGGCGCGACGGCGGGAAAGCGAGGATGGGGGGAGACGGGAAACTGGCGACGGCTTTTGGAGCTGTTGACGTCACCCGCGCTCTGGTTGGAGCCGCCGCTCACGTGACGGGGGCGGGAGGGAGGGGGAGGGGCTATAAATAGCGGCAGCGGCAGCGAGGCGGCGAGTAGTTGAGGCGGCGACTAGTGGAGTTTAGTGTAGTCGAGTCTAGTCGACGTGAGGTGGAGTGTAGTCGAGTCTAGTCGACGTGAGGCGGAGTGTAGTCGACGTGAGGCGGAGTCTAGTCGACGTGAGGTTTAGTTGAAGCGAGGGGTTTAATCGAAACAAGGTTTAGGTGTGAAATTGATCTGAGGTGAGGTTGAGCTGAGGTGAAGTCTGGTCGAGGTGATTGAGGGTTTAGTTGAGGTAAAGTTTAGTCGAGGTGAGGATTTAGTCGAGGTGCGAGGTTTAGTTGAGGACGTTTAGTCGAGGTGCAGTTTAGTGAGTTGAGGTTTAGGTGTGAGGTGAAGTTTAGTGAGGTGTGAGGTTTAGTTGAGGTGAAGCTTAGTCGAGGCGAGGTTTCGTAGTGAGGTGTGAGGTATCGTGGAGGCGAGGGGTTTAGTCCAGGTGTAGGTGTGTAGGTGAGGAGAAGTGAGCGTAGGTGAGGTGAGGAGAAGTGGGTGTCTGAGCTCAGGAAGGGAGAGCGAGGAGCTGCTGAAGGAGACGAGACCATGTCTGGGACGCAGGGTTCAGAGGTCAGACTCCAGGGAGCTTTGACATTAATATTGATCTGGGACTGAGGCCATTCAGACCATCTCCCTCATCCTTCTAGTTGTCTGTCTCCATCTGGCAACTTTCCCCAGCTGTGAGGAAAGAATATTAACCTGAAACATTCACTCCGTTTCTCCCTCCACAGATGCTGCCTGGTTTGCTGAATATCTCTGACAATTTATTCTTGTTTACAACCGTGGTTTTGCAGCAGCCACTGGGTGCTGCTCCTGACTTCAGTGTGGGGGAAGCCCATGATAGTCACTGTCTTCATTGCCACAAATGTAGACACTGATGTCTGTTGGCTGGAAGCTGCAATCTTGAATCTTGACGGGCAACATGTTGGGTCTGGACCTTTCAGGCAGATCACGCCCGACCTGCACTTTAAATGCAGTTTCCTCTCTTACTGTGATATGGTTTATGACTTCTTGGAATCAATAATGTTTTGATCTTGCTGGAATGCAATTAACAGCTGATTTATTTCAACCCGAAAAAAAACCTCACTATATTCTGAGTGAAGAAATATTTCATTTATTTCCATAAGAATTGACACTTTAATTTTAAGTTCTGATCCTTTATTCTGGAATTGTCCTGTATTAAATTAAAAAATGATATTTTAAAATCTGTTTTGGAATTAATGTCTGATGATTACAGATTATGCACCAAAGTGTATCAGGTACAATGTTTGTTTTTCCAGGATTCTGACCATTCCAACGACATTGCTGGCTATTTTTCCAAGGAAGCGTTTGAAGAACTAATGGACTGGGAGAAGGTCCGTTATAAGAACATAAAACGGAATTATGAAGCCATGGTTGCCATTGGTTTGTACAAAATATAAATATTTTTCCCTTTTTGCCATTTTCTAATGATGCATGCTGACATGAGTTTTTTTCCCCACATAAAAACTAAATAGATATGTGCTTTCTGAGCCAGGTCCTTGGTTAGATCCTTCCATTTCATCAACTATGGGTCGGTATTCAACACTATCATCCCCTCCAAATGACCAGTCTACCTTCCTTTGTGACTGGATACGAGAGAGAGGGAAACTCTGGTTGAGTGGTGCTGCAACAATAATCTCTAGCTGAACTCTTAAACTTGTACAGATGTACTGCAGAAAGTATCCTGACTGGTTGCATCTTGGCCTGCTAAGGCAATCCAATGCACAGGCATGCAAGAGGCTGTATGGTGTGGTGAACTCAGCCCAGTCCATCACAGGCACACTTCTCCCCACCATCAATAGTATCTACATGAGAACCCACCTCAAGAAGGCGGCATCGGTCATCAAGGTTCCCATTCATCCGGGCCATTCTCTCATCTCGCTGCTACAATCAGATAGGAGGTAGTGAAGGCTGAAGTCCCACATCAACAGTTTCAGGATCTGCTACTTTCTTACAACTATATTCTTCAATCCATTTGTGCAATCCTAATGCAACCGTAATCCTCTTGCAGTACCATGGACTTTTCATAACAACATGATTTGACTGATGTCTTGTAGATTTACACAGTTCTCTCGTAACAGTCTTACGGAATTACTATATAATTAATGTTTTATCCGTCTTGTATCTACACCGTACATACATACAACACTAAACTTGACATAATTTGGAAAAATTGGGATCGGGATCAAACAAGCCTGTGTCATCACTTGTGCATGCCTGAGACTGAGTTATTCCAGTACTTTGTGTTTAATTCTTGAAGTTCCTCTCTTATATTTTGCAGTTTGCTATCTTTCCCTTCACTCTATCTTTTGTACTTATGATGTATTGTATTATTTGATTGGATAACATGCAATTTAAAGCTTTTCACTGTACTGCATACACGTGACTACAATAAACATAAACCGACGGCTATCCTGTAAAATCCTGCAAATTAATTGACAGGATTAAGTAAACCATAGGTATTGGTTTCTCCCAGATTAACAAAGTGGCATCAAGGCTCAAGATCTTGTAGAATGCAGACAATGCTTTATGGCAGCCCTTTATGAAAATGTAACAGCATAATTAATTTGTGGGAATCCTTGATCGATGGCTGTTCAAAATGGAGGAGCACAACCTGGAATGCCCTTTGAACCTTCAGGTCTCTTCAGGAAATCAAAGAGTATCAAAAACATCCTGTCCCCAACCTCATAAACCATTCACTCATAAAGACATTCAGCAGCAGTATCTTTACCTTACTCCAAGACCTACAGAATCAATTCTCTCACAACTGACAGAGATGGAATGGGAGCAGTTATCCTCGCCACCAAGAGAATACTCATAAACAAGGGATATCAAAGTGGACATTGAAATATATCTCAACATCCCTGGAAGAGATCCACAACACTCAAGAAGCTTGGCACTCTTCATTCAAAAGTACACTGCTTTCACCAGCCTGAAATGCAATGTTTACTATCTCCATAATGCACTGGAGTCTTTGTGGTAAGATCTCTTTAATAACATATCCCTAACCTGTGGTCTCTACACCATAAAGGTTGAGGGCAATAGGTGTATGGGAGCACCACATCCTCCACGTTCTGCTCCATGTAACACAAGGGGCAATTTGGAAAGAACAGTAAATGCCAGCTCTGCCTGTGATGCCCTCGTTCTTTAGATCAATAAAGAAATGTCTGAAAGATAATGTTTAGAATTAAATGTTGCTGTATCTGTTCCTGCCCTCATTGTTATGTGCACGCACACTGGTCATTGGAAAATTGGAAAGGTCCCAAGACATAAACTCCTGCCTGAAATATTAATGCCTTGCAAATTCAAGGTGTGTCAACCCGTAGGATTTGTAATGCCACTTTTGATGAAATGAGCACACCCAGCAGACTTGTGATTAGTCGCAGATTATTGGCAGCAGGATATGTACAGTTTTGCTTCTAATGACTATTTCCTCCTGGTGAGCTTCCTCACCAATATTCAAAAATTCCCATCAGTGATCTCAAATTGGACTAACTTTACAATCAATACCAAAGCCTGATGTCATTCAGACGATGGTGACCATGGATAACACAAACCCATAGACATTGGGGCCCAGTTATGCTTTTTAATGTTGCAACTAGTCACAGACCTGAAATCAGAGTTTGGACAAAGGTCAATGTTCCCATTGATGAAGAGGTGGATTGTCCTGGTTGTTCATTATTCAATCCATTTACCCAACCATGGCACAAAGTGTCACTGTCAGTACAGGCAGCAAGAATGAGCCATTACTTTAAACCTGGAGGAATGGAAAGAAGGATTCTGATCTATTTCACTTCCCACATAGATGTGTGAAACTGAAAGATTGGTCATTGTGATTTCTGACCTGGAAATAGACACATACTCATCCATCATATTCTTCATGCTGGTTGATTATTCTTTAATTTGTGGCCATAACAGATGATGAGCATGTTTTATTTTTCACAGGATTAGACGTACCAAAGCCCGAATTTATGACCAATCGGAGCAGAAGGCGTCCAATCCAAGTATACGAATCTAGCGAGTCAGATGAGGATTGGACACCTAAACTTCTGACAAAAAATCCACAACGTAATTTAAATCTGTTTGAAATATTAAATGCAGTTTTTCAAATATAATTGAATCTAATCAATTTGGCCGTTAGCCTATGGAATCTATTGCAAGGGTGATTTTATTCTTATCTTTGGAGTGGTGGAATATTTGTTAAATTTAATATATTTTTCCAAATGTGTTATTAATTGTACAAATTTTAACAAATTTTTACTTTTGTGATATTTTGCTTATTTTAAATTCAATTACATTAGATATATCCAGAATTTCCAAACTATTGATCCAAAGCAACACTGATTTGTCACTTTATTCCCTCAAGGATTCAAAATCTTTAGGCCTTTTAAGAATGAAAATGGCAAGAATTCCAAAAGAAAGCCTGTCATAAAGGTAAGAACAGAACTTATTCCCAGCATAAAGGAGAAGTGAGAATATGCTTTTATGAATTAACAGAGTGTCTCTACATTAGCATTTTATTTTCTACAAGACAGAATTGACTGCTGTTTAGAAAAATCATCATCACTGCTGTGGAGTCAGGTGCTAACATTCGCAAATATATTTTTATTGTTGAAAGTGAGAGAATTGTTCCCACACTTTCCCATATTTGCTGACAATATCAAACTTCATTTCAGAGTACAGTATGAAAGGTGAGAGCTCACTGAAATATTGCACACAAGGCAGTTACAGCTTTTATTAGTAGTTGAGTTGAGTATCTCAGTTAATAATGCGATGGAATAAATAATCAAGAAGTAGAAACTATTTATTTGTGTCCTTATGAATCACAGTTTCAACAAAATGTCTCATCACAGGTCACGTCATATACAGGAGAGGACAAAAGAGATTTGGGAGGAGCCACTGAAGAAACAAAGGAAGGCACAGTGTTGGTTAAAAGAATCAAAAGAGCAACAGGTAATTCTGTTTGTAAAAGTGAAACTCAAAATGAGTGACTCATGTGCATTACAGTAAATAATTGAGATGAGATAATGACCATCTGACTACCACCATGTCATTTAAATTCAATTCATAGAACATGTTGCATATTATATAACTAACTTCCATATTTTATAGGTCAACCACTTATCTGACTTGAAACAATGTAATTAGGTTTATTTTTGGCTTTCTTTTTCCAGTTGTCTCCACCAGAAAGACTTTGGGATCTGCAAGCGAGGAAATGACCAAAGAAACAGAAAAAATAAGTTATAATTTACGAAATAAGGAGAGAATACTTTACACAGAAGAAGGGGAGCTCCATGATGACGATTACCTTTGTACGTCCAAAGTAACCAATCTATTTCTTCAGAGCAACCATATTTCATTAGGAGCATTGTAGTGATGGCACGGTGCATTGGTAGCCAGGGCAATCGCTCATCAACTAATTTTTCTTTTAACATTGATCACAAATATTTGTTGTTAACTTCTGGAATTTTGTCAGACATTGGAATCTGACATTGATTCCCCAGTAAACTGACAGTGACTGTTTGAAGAAAGTGTGGTTCATGCCCAATTTAGGTAAGGCACTTTGCTGGATACTTTGGGACATTATAAAGGATGTGAAAGTAGGAGTTGCTTTGAGGATTATTAATATAGGGCTATGATCAGAATGACCAACATATCACCAAAAATATTAATCAAATTGTTGTAGATAAAACGTTGGAGAAACCCAGTGAGTGAGGCAGCATCTATGGAGCGAAGGAATCGGTGACGTTCGCGTCGAGACCCTCCTTCAGACTGATGTGGGTTGGGGGCGGGAAAAAGAAAGAAAGAGGCGGGGACAGTGGCCAGTGGGAGAGCTAGGAAGCGGAGGGGAAAGAGGGAGAAAACAAGGACTTCCTGAAATTGGAGAAGTCAATATCCGTACCGCTGGGGTGTAAACTACTTGAATGAGGACATCTCCCATACCCTGGTTTGGAACACCTCATCCTGGGTGCAGATGCGGTGTAGAGGGAGGAATTGGGGGTAGGGGAGTCCTTACAGGAAGCAGGGTGGGAAGAAGTGTAGTCCAGATAGCCATGGGAGTCAGTGGGTTTATAGTAGATGTCGGTCAGTAGTTTGTTAACGGCGATGGAGATAGTGTGGTCTAGAAACGGTAAGGAGATGTCGGAAATGGTCCAGGTGAATTTGAGTACCAATGGAAGTTAGTGGTGCCTGGCCTCAGCCTTGTAGAGATCAGCGCGCCAAACTACCACGGCATCTCCCTTGTCGGCAGGTTTGATCACCCAGTCTAGGTTGTTGCAGAGTGAGTGCAGAGGGAGGGCTGTACGTTCGGGGGGGAGAGGTTAGAGTGAGACGGGATTGGAGACGTTGAGGCAGTTGATGTCCAGCCGGCTAAAATAAAAAGGTCTAAAGCAGGTGAATAACCATGAGGGGGGGGGGTTCAAGAGGAGGGGCTCCGTTGGAGACAGGAGAAGGGGTCATCACTAGGGGGTGAGGACTCCTTCCCATGGAAAAACACTTGGATGTGGAGGCGACGGAAGAAGAGCTCCATATTGTGGCGGACGCGGAACTCATTGAGGTGGGGACGGAGGGGAACAAAGGTGAGGCTCTGCTGAGAACAGACCGTTCGGTATGAGAGTGGGGGAGGTCAGGGGGGATGGTGAACACACGGCAAGGATGGGGGTTGGGGCCGGAGGAAGGCAGGTGAGTGGACAGACCTCAAACTGTTGTGGTACATTGTGGGAAGAACAATTAAATATTATTCTTTCTTTATCTTCTTGTTTTAACTTTTCATGTTGTGTCATTTTCTGGGTATCTGGTGAGTTGTTTTGCCACCCACCTTCTCATCAGCAGTAATCTTGGAAACATTGCAGGTGCCTTGCACTGACTAAGATATTATCCTGGACTGATCCTTGCCTTAAATAGTTACTATTGTTTACCTACTGTCATAACCTTTCATCTAATTTCCTCATCAAAGACTTTAAGAAATCAGTAAATGACAATATCAATTTCTAATTTCACTTTATCACTTATAAGATCAATGTACATTCCTGTCATTTAAACATGGTTTCCCTGAGGATTCTTTGTTGTGAAGCTACCAGCTAATTCTGTCATGTTCCACAAGATATCCAGAGTCACCTGTGGAAAGAGAAACACAACTAATGTTTGAGGTTTGTTAGAACTTCAATGTCAGATGGTAACACTGTTTTTCTTTCCTTAATTGTTCTCTGAATTGCTGGGAATTTCCAGCATTCGTCTAGAATGCATCATTTCCAGACTCATTTTAGTTTCAAATTCATCTTCCCACGAATTCAGCATTTTGTTTCCTTTCTATGTGAAGACTGAAGTTGTCCATAAATATATGATTTCCCTTTTGTGAAGTGCTCCATTTCGATTACATTTTAGATTTACCTTCTCTCCTTATATGATCTCATTGAATGGCGGTGCTGGCTCGAAGGGCAGAATTGCTTACTCCTGCACCTATTATCCTTTGTCTATTTCACCACATGATTTCTGGAGCCAAAACTGTTCATCATAGTTGATCTCATGTAAAATTATATTAGTAGGGCCAACAAAGAGCAGGGATTAACGGGTCCCTTTGAGAATAGCAGGCAGTGACTAGTGGGGTACCGCAAGGCTCGGTGCTGGGACCGCAGCTATTTACAATATACATCAATGATTTAGATGAAGGTATTACAAGTAACATTAGGAAATTTGCAGATGACACAAAGCTGGGTGTCAGTGTGAACTGTGAGGAGGATGCTGTGAGAATGCAGGGTGACGTGGGCAGGTTGGGTGGGTGGGCAGATACATGGCAGATGCAGTTTAATGTGGATAAATGTGAGGTTATCCACTTTGATAGCAAAAACTGGAAGGCAGATTATGGTGTCAAGTTGGGAAAAGGGGAAGTACAACGGGATCTGGGGGTCTTTGTTCATCAGTTAATGAAAGCAAGCATGCAGGTACAACAGGCAGTGAAGAAAGCAAATGGCATGTTGGCCTTCATAACAAGAGGAGTTGAGTTTTGGAGCAAAGAGATCCTTCTGTAGTTGGGGCCCCAGTGAGACCACACCTGGAGTGTTGAGTGCAGTTTTGGTCTCCAAATTTGAGGAAGGGCATTCTTGCTATTGACGGAGTGCAACGTAGGATGACAAGGTTAATTCCCAGGATGGTGGGACAGTCATATGCTGAAAGAATGGAGCTGTACTTCTACACTCTGGAATTTAGAGGGATGTGAGGTGATCTTATTAAAACATGTAAGATTATTAAGGGTTTGGACACGCAAGTGGCAGGAAACATGTTCCCGATGTTGGGGGAGTCCAGAACCAGGGGCCACAGTTTAAGAATAAGGGGTAAGCCATTTAGAACGGAGATGAGGAACTTTTTTTCACAGAGAGTGGTGAGTCTGTGGAATTCTCTGTCTCAGAGGGCGGTGAAGGCCGGTTCTCTGGAAACTTTGTAGAGAGAGCTTTTAAAGATTGCGGAGTCTGGGGATATGGGAAGAAGGCAGGAATGGGGTACTGATTGTGGATGATTAGCAATGATCACATTGAATGGCAGTGCTGGCTTGAAGGGCCAAATGGCCTACTCCTGCACCTATTGTCTATCGTCAACCTTGTCTTGCAATTGATAAAGTTCAGTTTAGATACAAACCATGCATTTACTTTTCTGTATGGTCTACTTTATTAAATCTCTTGTCTCTTTGCCCGGTTAAAGGGTGCAAGTTGCATCGGGAGTTAAAATTGGCATGCAACAAAAGTAATACTACGATGGTTATGGGAGATTTCAATATGCAGGTAGACTGGGAAAATCATGTTGGTACTGGACCCCAAGAAAGGGAGTTTGTAGATTGCCTCACTGATGGATTCTTAGAGCAGCTTGTACTGGAGTCGACAAGGAGAAGGCAATTCTGGATTTAGTGTTGTGGAATGAACCGGGTTTGATAATGGAACTCAAGGTAAAGGAACCATTTGGAGGTAGTGACCATAATATGATACGTTTTAATCTGCAATTTGAGAGGGAGAAGGTAAAATCAGAACGGTCACTATTGCAGTTGAACAAATGGGACTATGGAGGCATGAGGGAGGAGCTGGCCAAAGTTGACTGGAAAGGGATGCCAGCAGGGATGACGGTGCAACAGCAATAGCAGGAATTTCTGGGAATAATCCAGAAGGTGCAGGATCATTTCATTCCAAAGAGGAAGAAAGATTCTAAGGGGAGTAAGAGGTGACCATGGCTGACAAGGGAAGTCTAAAAGAGAAGACGTATAACATAGCAAAGATGAACAGGAAGCAAGAGGATTGGGATACTTTTAAAGAACACCAGAAGGTAATTAAAAAGGCAATACGGGAAGAAAAGATGAAGTATGAATGTAAGCTAGCCAAGAATATAAAGGAGGATAGTTAAAGTTACTTTAGGTATGTGAAGAGGAAAAGATTATTTAAGACAAATGTGGTTCCCTTGAAGGCAGAAACAGGTGAATATATTATGGGGAGCAAGGAAATGGCAGATGAGATGAACAAGTACTTTGGTTCTGTCTTCACTAAGGAAGACACAAACAATCGTCCAGACGTACTAGGGGACAGAAGGTCTAGGGTGATGGAGGAACTGAAAGAAATTGAATCTAATGATTTAGATGAAGGAATTAAAAGTAAAATTAAGCCCCTGTCCCACTCTACGAGGTAATTCACGAGTTCTCCCGAGTTTTCCCCTGATTCGAACTCGGAGAATAGACGATAGGTGCAGGAGTAGGCCATTCGGCCCTTCGAGCCAAGGACCGCCATTCAATGTGATCATGGCTGATCATCCACAATTAGTATCCTGTTCCTGCCTTCTCCCCATATCTCCTGACTCCGCTATTTTTAAGTGCCCCATCTAGCTCTCTCTTGAAAGCATCCAGAGAACCTGCCTCCACCGCCCTCTGAGGCAGAGAATTCCACAGACTCACAACTCTCTGTGAGAAAAAGTGTTTCCTCGTCTCTGTTCTAAATGGCTTACCCCTTATTCTTAAACTGTGGCCCCTGGTTCTGGACTCCCCCAACATCGGGAACATGTTTCCTGCCTCTAGTGTGTCCAAACCCTTAACAATCTTATATGTTTCAATGAGATACCCTTTCATCCTTCTAAACTCCAGAGTGTACAAGCCCAGCTGCTCCATTCTCTCAGCATATGACAGTCCTGCCACCCCTGGAATTTAGCCTTATAAGCCTATGCTGGGCTCCCTCAATAGCAAGAATGTCCTTCCTCAAATTAGGGGACCAAAACTGCACACAATACTCCAGGTGTGGTCTCACTAGGGCTCTGTTCAACTGCAGAAGGACCTCTTTGCTCCTATATTCGATTCCTCTTGTTATAACGGCCAACATGCCATTCGCTTTCTTCACTGCCTGCTGTAGCTGCATGCTTACTTTCATAGACTGATGTACAAGGACCCCCAGATCCCGTTGTACTTCCCCTTTTCCCAACTTGACACCATTTAGATAGTAATCTGCCTTCCTGTTTTTGCTACCAAAGTGGATAACCTCACATTTATCCGCATTAAACTTCATCTGCCATGCATCTGCCCACTCCCCCAACCTGTCCAAGTCACCCTGCATTCTCATAGCAAATGTCCGTAGCGGGTCCGTAGGAATTCGTGGATGTCTCGTAGCGGCTCGTAATGGTAACGGTAGGTACTCAGGACATCCGGTAACTCATGACCTTTTTTCATCCCTGCACCTATTGTTTATTGTCTAAATGGTTTTTCCTCATCTCCATTTAAATGGCCTACACCTTATTCTTAAACTGGTTCTGGACTTCCCGAACATCAGGAACATGTTTCCTGCCGAGAGGATTTGAGTATAGTGGCAAAGAGGTCCTTCTGCAGTTATACAGGTCCCTGGTGAGACCACACCTGGAGTATTGTGCGCCGTTTTGCTCTCCTAATTGGAGAATGTTCGGGGCCACAGTTTAAGAACAAGGGGTAGGCTATTTAGAACTGAGATGAGGAAAAACGTTTTCACCCAGAGTTGTGAATTTATGGAATTCTCTTCCTCAGAAGGCAGTGGCGGGCGATTCACTGGATGCATTCAAGAGAGAGTTAAATAGAGCTCTGAGGGCCAGCGGAGTCAAGGGATACGGGGAGAAGGCAGGAACGGGGTAGTGATTGTGGATGATCACCCTTGATCACATTGAATGTCTCGAAGGGCCAAATGGCCTACTCCTGCACCTATTGTCTATGTCTATGGTCTTAAGTCATCTGCCTGGTTACAAATGCTTCATTAGTTCACATAATAGACTTTTATCCTTCAACACACATTTCGTGTAGTTGACACCATGTACCCATGTTACCGTGAAACATACTCTCTGCATTACATCATGCTTGTTATTACTAAATATAAAATGATACTCTGGTCATGATTTTTCTCTTGATGTTTATCACTGTCCAGACAGTTCAACACAGCTGCCATTTGGAATTAAATAGCGGCATCTTACCCCCAAGAAATTCATGGTGACAGACAAACATCATGAAGGGATTCTTTACGGATTGGCCACTATTAACCTCTCACATTTTGAATGCTTCCTCAGAAGAGTAGCTTCTGCACAGCATCTGCATCATGGTAGTATTATATTCTGAGATACTTCTAAAAAGATAACATCTTTTGTGGATCATTGAGCATTTTCGGTACAAAGTCCAGCCACTTTCAATAATGCCAACACCCTGATTAGTTCTTAATTTTGCATTTTCTGTTTCAGTTTGTGAAGCCTGCGAGAATTTTTTTACTGAAGAATGCCCTGTGCATGGCCCACCAGTCTTTATGAAGGACACTGTCGTTGATTCCAATCACCCAGATAGAGCACGTTTAACTCTTCCAGAGAGTCTCAGCATTGCCACGTCCAAAATTCGTAAAGCTGGTCTTGGCGTCTGGAATGAAGGGAAGGTTATTCCCAGGGGCGTTCATTTTGGACCCTATGAAGGAGAGGTTTCAAATGAAGAAGAAGCTGTTGTCAGTGGGTATTCATGGATGGTAAGTGTCTCCAATAGTTAATCATAGAAAATACTCAGCAGGTTTGATAATATTTGTTGATGAAAGATCATCCTGAAATGTGAGCTGTGTTTTATCCTGCACAGATGCTGCCTGACTTGCTGGGTATATCCTGAATGCTCTGTTTTTATTACAAATTGTTTGTAGTTGAATTATTTTGCTATTCAGTCTAATCAGAGTCATCAAGTCAAGAGAGTTTTATTGTCATACTAGACGAAGTGGGGCCCGTTGGGTCCCATGTTCACACGGGAGGGCTGGTCCCCCAACACAATATTCCACCACTCACCTGTTCCCCCAACTCAACGACGGGAGCGTTCTGTAGCTTCATGGGGGGGGGGGGTGGGCGGTTGTGGGGGTAGGGGAGGGGGTGAATGTGGAAAGGGGTGTATTTGGGAGGGGGTGGTGTGTGTGGTAGGGGGGGAGTGGGTGTAGGGGAGGGAGGGGGGCTGTAGGGGTGGGGCGGTGTAGGGGAGGGGAGTGTGTGGGGCGTTGTGGGGGTAGGGGAGGGGGTGTATGTGGGAGGGGGCGGTGTGGGCCCCCGCTCACAGAACACAGCCCCCGCTCGCAGAACAGAGAACACAGCCCCCGCTCCTTCAGCTTTATTCTCGTGGCCGGTGATTGATAGCGGGAGCCGGAAGGGGCGCTGCCGTCCTGGTGAATAACAGACCAAAAACATTCCTAATATTTCACCGATCGGAACAAAACTTGGTGCGCTTGGAGCAGAAGTGGACGGTGAGTAAGGTGGCTTAAAAATCCTAGCGATATTGGGTACCTTAGTGTACAACGCAGACCGGAAGTGGTCAAGGTGAGAGTTTTAGTAATAGTGTAGAAGAAGATAGATGTCCCAGATAGAACATTGAAATTCTTACTGGCTGCAGCACAACAGAATATGTAAACATTGTACATAAACATAAAGTTTCTTACTGAAACAGTTCAAAGCTAACTGAAAAACAGTGATTCTCACTTCACTGCTCAGACTGGCATCCTCTCCCTCACCCAATCTCTGAGCTAAATCAGTTGCTCCATCTCCTTCCTGCTCTGCTGCCCCTCTTTCACCCTGATGTCTGACCTCCTTGTTTGAGAATGCATTGAACATTTCTGACCAGTAAGAAATCATTAGAACAGTGACATTATCAAAATTAAAGAACCTATTACAAGCCGACAAAGCTTGAAATTGTGCAAAATGTTTATTATATTCTTAGAGTTTCTTTGTCGTGTGATTTCATTCGCAGGAATGTTGGAGTTCTCTGATATAAACGTGTAATCAAGTAAAATAGGTTAAGTGGTCGTTAGTTGAAGGCATAATACTGGCAACTGTGTAAGCTTCACCTTTGTTTTCTTTATCAATGTGTTTTTTTACTAAATATCTTTTTATAGATTAGTAAGTCAAACAATGACACTGAATACATTGATGCACAGGATGAATCTAAATCGAACTGGATGAGGTGAGGAAAGACTAATGCTGATCATAATAATAAGCAATAACTGGGTTATTTAAATAAGGAGACACAAGAGACTGCAGATGCTGGAATCTTGGACTAGAAGCAAAGTGTTAGAGGAACTCAGTGGGTCAGGCAGCATCTGTGCAGGGAATCGACAGACAATGTTTTGGGTGGGACTTTTTCCAGACTGATGGAGTATAAGGGAATAAAGCTGGAAAAGGGAGGTGGGGCGGGACAAATCCAGGCAAGTGAGGGGAAAGGGCGGATAAATGGGAAATATGGGACTCGGGGAAAGGAAATGTTCCATTTTCCTCATTATCCAGAATGAATCAGCACTCTATCTGGGAGATGCCTTCTCTGCCTCAACCAGCCTTTCTCCTTGGATCACTCCATGACCCACAACTCCTATCTCAAGCCTCATGCTCCTGGAATGTCACCTGATGCTGCAAAACTTTGCATCAAATATTCAGCCTGTCATGTCTTGATCTGTGGCTGGGAGACTGATGCCACAGTTTAAAATCAGGTCTTGATGTTAAACTCTGTGGTATCTCCATGAAACCAGTATTCTAAGGGAATAATAATTCACTTCACACCACGCTACATCACAGCTGCACCGTCTTTGTCTCCCTGTAAATAACACAGCCGGCATCTCCTGAAACTAAACTTTCCAGAGAGTCAGGTCAACAGTGTTGAATTGTTACACAATGAAATTCTAACAAGTTCTGCAGCAAAACAAGTCTGTTAACACAATAACATGCAGATCAATAGAAAGTCATCAATAATACAATAACAACAACAGTAATACTAGCTTAGCATAAAAACAGAAAATACTGGAAATACTGCGTAGGTCAGGCTGCATCTGTGGGAAGAGAAACAAAGTTCAAGTTTCCTTCCCGCTGACAAGGGAGATGCCGTGGTAGTCTGGCGCGCTGATCTCTACAAGGCTGAGGTCGGGCGCCAACTCTCAGACACCTCCTCCTACTTACCCCTGGACCATGACCCCACAGACGTGCACCAGGCCATTATCTCAAACACTGTCACTGGCTTCATCACTTCCGGCTCCCTGCCCTCCCAAGCCTCCAACCTCATCGTTCCCCAGCCCCGCACGGCCCGTTTTACCTTCTCCACAAAATCCACAATCCTGACTGTCCGGGCTTGTTTCTGCCTGTTGGTGTCCCACCAAACTTATTTCCACATACCTCGACTCCATCCTATCCCCCCTGGTCAAATCCCTCCCTACCTATGTTCAAGACACTTCACAGACTCTTCGTCTTCGCCATGACTTCCGTTTTCCAGCCCCCATCCCCTCATCTTCACCATGGATGTCCAGTCACTCTACACCTCCATCCCCCACCAGGAGGTTCTTAAAACCCTCCGTTTCTTCCTCGACCGCAGAACCAATCAATCGCCGTCTACCGATACTCTCCTTCACCTAGCAGAGCTGGTCCTTACCCGCAACAACTTTTCCTTTGACTCCTCCCATTTCCTCCAAATCCAAGGCGTAGCTATGGGCACCTGCATGGGGCCCCTGCTATGCTGCCTCTTTGTAGGGTACGGTGAACAATCCTTGTTCGAGACGAACCGTGGCCCTATCCCCGAACTCTACCTCCGCTACATTTATGAAAGGTAAATCATGTTTAACGAATCTTATAGAATTTTTTGAGGATGTAACTAGTAGAGTGGATAAGGGAGAACTAGTGGTTGTGCTATATCTGGACTTTCAGAAGGCTTTCGACAAGGTCCCACATAAGAGATTACTATACAAACTTAAAGCACACGGTATTGGGGGTTCAGTATTGATGTGGATAGAGAACTGGCTGGCAGACAGGAAGCAAAGAGTAGGAGTAAACGGGTCCTTTTCACAATGGCAGGCAGTGACTAGTGGGGTACCGCAAGGCGCAGTGCTGGGACCCCAGCTATTTACAATATATATTAATGATTTAGACGAGGGAATTGAATGCATCATCTCCAAGTTTGCGGATGACACGAAGCTGGAGGGCAGTGTTAGCTGTGAGGAGGATGCTAGGAGGCTGCAAGGTGACTTGGATAGGCTGGGTGAGTGGGCTAATGCACGGCAGATGCAGGATAAATGTGAGGTTATCCACTTTGGTGGCAAAACAGGAAAGTAGACTATTATCTGAATGGTGGCCGATTAGGAAAAGGGGCGATGCAACGAGACCTGGGTGTCACGGTACACCAGTCATTGAAAGTAGGCATGCAGGTGCAGCAGGCAGTGAAGAAAGCGAATGGTATGTTAGCATTCATAGCAAAAGGATTTGAGTATAGGAGCAGGGAGGTTCTACTGCAGTTGTACAGGGTCTTGGTGAGACCACACCTGGAGTGCTGCGTACAGTTTTGGTCTCCTAATCTGAGGAAAGACATTCTTGCCATAGAGGGAGTAAAGAGAAGGTTCACCAGACTGATTCCTGGGATGTCAGGACTTTCATATGAAGAAAGCCTGGAGGGACTCGGCTTGTAGACGCTAGAATTCAGAAGATTGAGGGGGGATCTTATAGAAACTTACAAAATTCTTAAGGTCTTGGACAGGCTAGATGCAGGAAGTTTATTCCCGATGTTGGGGAAGTCCAGAACTAGGGGCCACAGTTTAAGGATAAGAGGTAAGTATTTTAGGACCGTGATGAGAAAATCATTTTTCACACAGAGACTGGTAAATCTGTGGAATTCTCTGCCACAGAAGGTAGTTGAGGCCAGTTCATTGGCTATATTTAAGAGGGAGTTAGATGTGGCCCTTGTGGCTAAAGGGATCAGGGGGATGGAGAGAAGGCAGGGATTAGTAAGTATGCAGATGATACTAAGATAGGTGGGGTTGTGGGTAATGAAGTAGATTTTCAAAGTCTACAGAGAGATGTATGCCAGTTGGAAGAGTGGACTGAAAGATTGCAGATGGAGTTTAATGCTGATAAGTGTGAGGTGCTACATCTTGGCAGGACAAATCAAAATAGGACGTACATGGTAAATGGGAGGGAATTGAAGAATGCAGGTGAACAGAGGGATCTGGGAATAACTGTGCACAGTTCCCTGAAAGTGGAATCTCATGTAGATAGGGTGGTAAAGAAAGCTTTTGGTGTGCTGGCCTTTATAAATCAGAGCATTGAGTATAGAAGTTGGGATGTAATGTTAAAATTGTACAAGGCATTGGTGAGGCCGATTCTGGAGTATGGGGTACAATTTTGGTCGCCTAATTATAGGAAGGATGTCAACAAAATAGAGAGAGTACAGAGGAGATTTACTAGAATGTTGCCTGTGTTTCAGCAACTAAGTTACAGAGAAAGGTTGAACAAGTTAGGGCTTTATTCTTTGGAGCGCAGAAGGTTAAGGGGGGACTTGATAGAGGTCTTTAAAATGATGAGAGGGTTAGACAGAGTTGACGTGGATAAGCTTTTCCTACTGAGAGTAGGGAAGATTCAAACAAGGGGACATGACTTGAGAATTAAGGGACAGAAGTTTAGGGGTAACATGAGGGGGAACTTCTTTACTCAGAGAGTGGTGGCTGTGTGGAATGAGCTTCGAGGGAAGGTGGTGGAGGCAGGTTCGATTTTATCATTTAAAAATAAATTGGATAGTTATATGGACGGGAAAGGAATGGAGGGTTATGGTCTGAGCGCAGGTATATGGGACTAGGGGAGAATACGTGTTCGGCACGGACTAGAAGGGTCGAGATGGCCTGTTTCCGTGCTGTAATTGTTATATGGTTATATGATGTCACATTTAATTATCTTGTCTAAATCATTTATATTGTAAATAACTTGGGTCCCAGCACTGAGTTTTAGTCACTGTGTGCTATTCTGTAAAGGACCCGGTAATTCCTACTCTTTGCATTCTGTCTGCCAACCAACTCTCTATCCATGTCAATATCCTACATGTCAATAGCATGTGCTCTTATTTTGCATACTAATCTCTTGTGTGGGACCTGGTCAAAGAGTTTTTGAAAGTCCAAATGCACCACATCCACTGGCTCTCCCTTATCCATTCTACTTGTTACATCCTCAAAAAATTCCAGAAGATTAGTCAAGGAAGATTTCCCCTTCATAAATCCATGCTGGCTTTGACCGATCCTGTTACTGCTTTCCAGATGCACAGCTATAACAACTTCCCCACTACTGGTCTATAATTCCCTGTTTTTAGGCTGTGGGCCAAAGTGCTTTTTTGTTTCAGTTTGTGACCCAAATCACGTAACTACCTGAATTTTTAACATAATGTGTAAAAATATTATAGAAATCATACCAGAAACTCGTCAAGAACAAAACCTGCACATTTAAAAAATATGAGAAAAACCTCCAGTTTTCCGAGTAGTAATTGTCCAATCAAAGCACCTTTGACATTGAGATCAGACGCCAATTGACCATTCACTCGCTTTGTTTCATGGTCGCTAGGTAGCGAGCACTCTGGGATCATGGCTGCCTCCGAATTACATCAAAACAATAGCAAGGTTTCCAAGGAATAAAGGTAATGCTAACCTTTCTGGTAATTTTGTTTTAAAATTGATTTATCTTTATAAAGTTATGATGTGAACTGGTAAATAAAAATGATAACTAACAAATGTAGAGCTGGGGTTAGGATTAGGATTAGGGTCAATCAGTCAGTCAGTAGGAATGTTACAACATTTTGAGATTTTAAAAATCAAGCCTGAAATTTATCTAATCAGATAAAGCACAAAAAAAACTTGACACTTAATTCACTTTCATATCTTCAGTATTAATAAAGTTATGGTCATTTTCATACTCAGAAATTAGCATCTTGTTCCCTATTGCTTTTCCATTAATTTAACACAAAAGCTGTGATCAAGGACAGTCAATTGACATAAAAGCCCATAACTTTAATAAAAATTAAGAGAACTGAATAAAATTTTCAGTTATTATAGATTGAAGCATTCTGAAACAAATATGATGCATCTTACTTTGATGGGCTGAAATTAAAGTATATAACCATATAACATATAATGAGTATATAACATATAATGAGTTAATTACCTAATTAAGTCGCTAATTACAAAATTAACCGTTGTGACGGAAATAGTAATAAACACCCAGACTGCCTTAAAAATTCAAAAATGTGATATTCTCAAGATCAGAACTTTAATATTAATTACAGCAATGAGGGAGGAAACTATATCCTGGCCTGGATTTCACAGGGAGCAAATGAAGGGAGGGAGAAAAATACTGGAGTGAGGTTTAATACTTGCAGGGAGAATACTTACTGATGAGCCAGGGCTAGTACATGCCTGATGGGCCAAATGAGCTCTTTAAAAAAAATCTGAGCAGATTCTCAGTGAAAGGCAATTGCTCTGGACTTTTCCTGGACTGGCACGGGCCTTTTGGGCCAAAATGCTCCTCCTGGGCTAATAAAGGCATTTGGGGCTAAAGGGACCAGTTTCTCGGCTAATAGGGGCCGTGGGCCGAAATTAGTGGTTTCAGGCAGGCCAAACAACTCATTTAATTTCATTTCCAATTGCATTGCAGATTCAAGCTCAGGGCAGGCTGAATAGCTCATTGCATTTTCATTTCACTTCCATTGCCATTGCAGTTTCAAGCACAGGGCAGGCGAAGACAAACAGCTGATGGCATTTTCACTTCACTTCCATTGCCATTGCAGTTTCAAGCACAGGCCAGGCCTAAGCCAAACAGCTGATTGCATTTTCACTTCATTTCCATTGCCATTGCACTTTCAAGCACTGGGCAGGCCCAAGCTAAACAGCTGATTGCTTTTTCACTTCATTTCCATTGCCATTGCACTTTCAAAACAGGGCAGGCTCAAGCCAAATAGCTGATTGCTTTTTCACTTCATTTCCATTGCCATTGCCGTTTCAAGCACAGGACAGGCCAAACAACTCATTTTATTTTCATTAAGGGCTAACAAATCATTTATTCAAGTACATTGCAGACTCACAGTGTTCTGTAGTTTCCCAGCTCAGACAGAGAGTTGTGACCTCTCCCTCGCTATCTTGCAGACAGACTGAGCCACGCCCACGCTTCCGGGTTTTATAGTCCCTCCCACCAGAAGGTGCGTGGCCTTCATGGCAGTGATTGCCAGGAGAGAGAATCAAAAAGTTGTAAACACTGCCCAGGCCATCACCGGCTCTGACCTCCGCACCATCGAAGGGATCTATCGAAGTCGCTGCCACAAAAAAGGCAGCCAACATCATCAAAGACCCACGCCATCCTGGCCACACACTCATTTCACAATTGCCATCGGGAAGAAGGTACAGGAGCCTGAAAACTAACGTCCAGGTTCAGGAACAGTTTCTTCCCTACATCCATCAGGCTATTAAACACGACAACAAATAAGCTCTGAACTGCAATAAACTATTACTATTATTGCACTATATTTGCTATTTATTGAGTATGTGTGCATGTGTATACACACACTGAATTTTTTCTTCTTTTCCCGTTATGTGTTATGTTTACATATTCTGTTGTGCTGCAGCAAAGTAAGAATTTCATTGTCCTATCTGGGACATATGACAATAAAACACTCTTGACTCTTGATATAAGTGTAAAGAAGGGACTGAAGCTGAAATGTGACCAATTCCTTCCCTCCAGAAATGCTGTCTATCCTGCTGAGACAATAGACAATAAGTGCAGGAGTAGGCCATTCGGCCCTTCAAGCTAGCACTGCCATTCAATGTGATCAAGGCTGTTCAACCCCAATCAGTACCCTGTTCCTGCCTTCTCCCCATATCACCTGACTCTGCTAACTTTAAGAGCCCTATCTAGCTCTCTCTATAAAGTATTCAGAGAACCATCGCCATCGTCCTTTGAGGCAGAGAATTCCACAGACTAACAACTCTCTGTGAGAAAAAGTGTTTCCTTGTCTCCGTTCTAAATTACGGAGGAGGCGCTGTCCTGAACGGCTGCCTGTCCTGCAGCTGTCCGTTTTTTCCCCTTCTTTTTTTTATTATTTTTAGTTCGTTAAATGTATAGTCAGGGGGCCTAAATCTTTTATGTGTGGGGGGTGGTGGGGGGGAAGGGGGAAACTGCTTTTCTAAGTCCCTACCTAGTCGGAGGGGTTGCCTTCCTCCGAGCAGCGACTTCGACCTGTCCTCGCGGCCTACCAGCGGGTCCTGGAGCGACGTTTCCCTGAGGACCTGGCCAGAACATCGGCGGTGGCGGCGGCGCAGAACGTTGGCGGCGGCGGCGGCGCGGAACGTCGGCTTTGGCGGCGGCACAGCGCTGGAGCGCTATTGCGGAGCGGGCGATGCCTTTCCTGGGTCGCCGCGCTGGAACTCCGGTATGCTGGGACCGCCGAGGAAAACATCGTGGAGCCGCGGTTCTGCGGAGCGGCCAGCTGCGGCGTTTGAACTAACATCTCGCCGAGATCACCAGTGTGCGGAGCTCCGTCTGGCGTGGCCTGTTGGCTTGGAAGCCGCAGGCTCCGGTGGGAAGGCGGCCGTTCCTGGCACCCCAAGCTGCTGAGGGTTCTCCCGACGCCGGAGTACCATCACCCGGCGATAACATCGGGCGCCGTGGCGGCGACTGTGGAGGCCTCAATAGGCCCGACTATGGGTGGACAAGAGGATGGGGACTGGACTTTGTGCCTTCCCCCACAGTGGGAATCACTGTGGGGGGATGTTTTGGATATTTTGGTGTTGAATTTCTTTGAATACTGTGTTGTATTTTTATTAGTGTGCTGCATGGACATCAGAATTTCCCCTGAATAAGGGGATTAATAAAGTATTTATCTATCTGTCTGTCTATCTGTCTGTCTGTCTGTCTGTCTGTCTGTCTGTCTGTCTGTCTGTCTGTCTGTCTGTCTGTCTGTCTGTCTGTCTGTCTGTCTGTCTGTCTGTCTATCTATCTATCTATCTATCTATCTATCTATCTATCTATCTATCTATCTATCTATCTATCTATCTAAATGGCTTACTCCTTATTCTTAAACTGTGGCCAAATATAAGGTTGTTTTATAGCTTCTTCCAGTTCTGATGAAATGTAATTGAAAACAAAAATAAGTCTCTTGGTTATAAACCCTGGTTGGGAACAAATAAATTGCAAAATAATTAAATGCTGTTCAGTTCTATCTCCACAATGGAGGGCACAATTAAAGCCCTGTCCCATGGTACGAGTTCATTCCAAGAATTCTCCCGAGTTTGCCCTGATTCGAACTCGGAAATTTACGATAATGGCCACTCGTCGGTACTCGGGGCTCTCGTGGACATTTTTCATCATGTTGAAAAATCTTCACAAGTCTTCCCGTGCTTTCCTGCCGTTAGCGAGTCTTCCCGAGTACCTGCCGTTAGCGCTAAGAGATGTCCCCGAGCTCCGACGTACCCGCTACGTTCATTCACCGTGCTTACCACAAGTTTGATTTTTTTTAAACTCGGGAGAGCTCTTGGAATGAACTCGCACCGTGGGACAGGGCTATTAGGTTTCTATATGTGTGGAAGGTAGGAATTGAAAGAAATCAATGTTAGGATTAATGACATAGTGCTTGGAGATTATGGCGATAGAAGCAGGACATCACTGAAGTTTGGTGATCTACTTCCAGTGGACTAAAGGCATTTGATATGATAAATTATTTGGATGCAGGAACAAACTGAAACACCTCCAATAATCTATATTCTATCCTATGGGGAGAAGGCAGGAAGGGGATACTGATAGTGGATGATCATCCATGATCACAGTGAATGGTGGTGCAGGCTCAAAGGGGAAAATGACCTGCTCCTGCACCATTCAGGTAATTGTCATATGACATTGTCTATTGTCTATAAAATGGAATTCAGAAAATTAAACAATGCATTGTTGCCAAGAGATGGTCTGTAATGTTCCGTTGCTGTGGTAGCATTAGGTCAGTTCAACAACCTGATGGGACAGTAGCTTTTTTCGAACTGGGAGTGTGGGACGTTTACACTTCTGTGGCTACTGTCGATGGTAACAGTGAGAAGAGAGCACGGCTTAACCCATTTCAGCTATTAGTTGAGCAGACTTAACCTGAACAACTTGGTATTTTTACATCTTTATATTCTGAGACCTTTCCTGTAAAAGATCTTTCACGGGGAAGTGTTGCGACTATCCGCAGAAACTGCGTGCCTTTGTAATCAATTCCCCTCGCAGTAGACAATAGCCTTCTTTGTCATCAGGAGGCTAAATTCAATCTGGAAATTGTCCGCTTGGGGAAAGATCATCAAATATTTTAAATATATTGTGACATTTGGATTGATACAGGTATTGTAATTTTCTTTTCCACTTACCTTGTATAGTGCTGATAATTTACATAATCAAAACAATACAGCCATTAGAACACCCGCGCTCAGTGACTCCTCCCTCCAGTCAATCACGAGGGTTCGATTACCCAGAGCCACCACCAGGTGTCGCTACACTATGTTATTCCCCTTTTTCAAACACTCCCTACACATTAGTGGCAATTTTATGGAGGCCATTTACGGAAACCTAAAAAGCTGCATGTGTTTGGGATGTGGGAGGAAACTGGATCACCCGGAGGAAACCTACACAGTCACTCAAACTCCACAGAACCCAATGTCCGTATGGAACCAAGGTCTCTGGTGCCGTGAGGTAGTAGCTCTACTGGCTGCGCCATTGTGCTGCTCATTTTATGAGTGAAAATTCCAGCATATTTTATCTGGTTATTGGGGGAACTTTGCCATGTCCAAATCAGCTGGTTTGTTTTCCTGTATCCTAGCAGTGACAATAATTGAAAATTATTGGAATGCTGAAAAATGGAAAGTGCTCATGGAAAAAGCAATTTGTTTGTGTCCTTGCACATGGAAATGGAAATGGGATGAAATACAGATAAGTCCAATATCGGCAAAGGAAATCTATATAGAACTTTGGCCATACTTGTAGAATTAAATAACAGCTGATAGGAGGTGCTGTAAGGCTCAAGTTTACAATTGGATATCAAGCTATGTTCTACTTTTGTGCAGTGCAGGATGGCAAACTTTCTTCACAAGTAGGGCTAGATTTAGCAACAGTCGTTGTAAATAAGCTGATCAACTGTGGCACAGTTATGGAATACGATGTTAAACTAATTACATTGAGATGCAACTTTAATCTGTGTCTTAACTTTTAATTTGCTGTTTTTGCCCCACTTTGTGACGTGATAAAATCTGTGAAATTAAGGTAATTTGGGACGTTTGTGTATGATTTGATACAGGTAGTTCTGCTGTAATGGTTATTTTATTCGTATGAATTGGATGTAATGTGGATTTTGTGAACATTATTTATATTAAGTGGACCTAATTGATAACATGATTTGATTGATCTACCTTGCGTTTGAATACCTCATGTGATCTAACCTCGACATCATCCAGGATATAAAAATCCAGAGATTCATCATTCACTGAGAGAGGTATTTCTTGCACACCTCTGTTTTAAATGGCAGCTCCTTTGTCTTGTGATCCATACATGTTACACCTTTCAGTTGCCTCAGTTTTATTTCCATTGTTGCATCTAGCGTGCTCAGGATATTTCCTATTTTAACCATTTTGTTTTGTAATAGGCTGGCTTTCCATTGGGTAGAGAAATATTACCCTAAAACTATGTTGATATTATGTGTTCATTGAAAGCTACGTTCATCAAAGTGAAACCATGTACATGTTCAATGATCAAAAGTTAACTGAAATTTAACCCTGCTTCCAAAAGAATTGAGGTCCCAAGTTCCACGTATCCACTCTCATAGAAATATTTTGTGTATTGCATTGCATTGTCCATTATTGCAACTCCTCATTATTGAGCATTATTGAGGCATCTTTGAGCTCTTAATCCTGCTCTTCTTATTGGTTGTAAGGAATTTAGATGTATAATCATTTCACACATTGGAACTACCTGAATTTTAGAGCCCAGCTGCCTTCATACTTGTTGCCTTTTCCCCCATAACCTCAGACACCCGCACTAATCAAAACTCTATCAATCTCTGCCATAAAATATATATTGACTTGGCCTCCACATCCTTCAGTGGCAATGAATTAGACAGATTCACCACCCTCTGATTAAAGAAATTCCTCCTCTCCATTCACTTTAATGTCTCTTTATTATCTGCCACTGATCCGCTTTGCATTGGGTGTCACTTTCTTCAATTGGACCCCTCTGCCATTTGCTAATCTCATCATTCGCATCATTAGTATTGAACTATTATCTACCTCTTTGATGACCCTTGGACTATCCTTGATCAGACTTTGCAACGAGACCTGGGTGTCACAGTACACCAGTCATTGAAAGTAGGCATGCAGGTGCAGCAGGCAGTGAAGAAAGCGAATGGTATGTTAGCATTCATAGCAAAAGGATTTGAGTATAGGAGCAGGGAGGTTCTACTGCAGTTGTACAGGGTCTTGGTGAGACCACACCTGGAGTGCTGCGTACAGTTTTGGTCTCCTAATCTGAGGAAAGACATTCTTGCCATAGAGGGAGTAAAGAGAAGGTTCACCAGACTGATTCCTGGGATGTCAGGACTTTCATATGAAGAAAGCCTGGAGGGACTCGGCTTGTAGACGCTAGAATTCAGAAGATTGAGGGGGGATCTTATAGAAACTTACAAAATTCTTAAGGTCTTGGACAGGCTAGATGCAGGAAGTTTATTCCCGATGTTGGGGAAGTCCAGAACTAGGGGCCACAGTTTAAGGATAAGAGGTAAGTATTTTAGGACCGTGATGAGAAAATCATTTTTCACACAGAGACTGGTAAATCTGTGGAATTCTCTGCCACAGAAGGTAGTTGAGGCCAGTTCATTGGCTATATTTAAGAGGGAGTTAGATGTGGCCCTTGTGGCTAAAGGGATCAGGGGGATGGAGAGAAGGCAGGGATTAGTAAGTATGCAGATGATACTAAGATAGGTGGGGTTGTGGATAATGAAGTAGATTTTCAAAGTCTACAGAGAGATGTATGCCAGTTGGAAGAGTGGACTGAAAGATTGCAGATGGAGTTTAATGCTGATAAGTGTGAGGTGCTACATCTTGGCAGGACAAATCAAAATAGGACGTACATGGTAAATGGGAGGGAATTGAAGAATGCAGGTGAACAGAGGGATCTGGGAATAACTGTGCACAGTTCCCTGAAAGTGGAATCTCATGTAGATAGGGTGGTAAAGAAAGCTTTTGGTGTGCTGGCCTTTATAAATCAGAGCATTGAGTATAGAAGTTGGGATGTAATGTTAAAATTGTACAAGGCATTGGTGAGGCCGATTCTGGAGTATGGGGTACAATTTTGGTCGCCTAATTATAGGAAGGATGTCAACAAAATAGAGAGAGTACAGAGGAGATTTACTAGAATGTTGCCTGTGTTTCAGCAACTAAGTTACAGAGAAAGGTTGAACAAGTTAGGGCTTTATTCTTTGGAGCGCAGAAGGTTAAGGGGGGACTTGATAGAGGTCTTTAAAATGATGAGAGGGTTAGACAGAGTTGACGTGGATAAGCTTTTCCTACTGAGAGTAGGGAAGATTCAAACAAGGGGACATGACTTGAGAATTAAGGGACAGAAGTTTAGGGGTAACATGAGGGGGAACTTCTTTACTCAGAGAGTGGTGGCTGTGTGGAATGAGCTTCGAGGGAAGGTGGTGGAGGCAGGTTCGATTTTATCATTTAAAAATAAATTGGATAGTTATATGGACGGGAAAGGAATGGAGGGTTATGGTCTGAGCGCAGGTATATGGGACTAGGGGAGAATACGTGTTCGGCACGGACTAGAAGGGTCGAGATGGCCTGTTTCCGTGCTGTAATTGTTATATGGTTATATGATGTCACATTTAATTATCTTGTCTAAATCATTTATATTGTAAATAACTTGGGTCCCAGCACTGAGTTTTAGTCACTGTGTGCTATTCTGTAAAGGACCCGGTAATTCCTACTCTTTGCATTCTGTCTGCCAACCAATTCTCTATCCATGTCAATACCCTACATGTCAATAGCATGTGCTCTTATTTTGCATACTAATCTCTTGTGTGGGACCTGGTCAAAGAGTTTTTGAAAGTCCAAATGCACCAAATCCACTGGCTCTCCCTTATCCATTCTACTTGTTACATCCTCAAAAAATTCCAGAAGATTAGTCAAGGAAGATTTCCCCTTCATAAATCCATGCTGGCTTTGACCGATCCTGTTACTGCTTTCCAGATGCACAGCTATAACAACTTCCCCACTACTGGTCTATAATTCCCTGTTTTTAGGCTGTGGGCCAAAGTGCTTTTTTGTTTCAGTTTGTGACCCAAATCACGTAACTACCTGAATTTTTAACATATTGTGTAAAAATATTATAGAAATCATACCAGAAACTCGTCAAGAACAAAACCTGCACATTTAAAAAATATGAGAAAAACCTCCAGTTTTCCGAGTAGTAATTGTCCAATCAAAGCACCTTTGACATTGAGATCAGACGCCAATTGACCATTCACTCGCTTTGTTTCATGGTCGCTAGGTAGCGAGCACTCTGGGATCATGGCTGCCTCCGAATTACATCAAAACAATAGCAAGGTTTCCAAGGAATAAAGGTAATGCTAACCTTTCTGGTAATTTTGTTTTAGAATTGATTTATCTTTATAAAGTTATGATGTGAACTGGTAAATAAAAATGATAAATAACAAATGTAGAGCTGGGGTTAGGATTAGGATTAGGGTCAATCAGTCAGTCAGTAGGAATGTTACAACATTTTGAGATTTTAAAAATCAAGCCTGAAATTTATCTAATCAGATAAAGCACAAAAAAAACTTGACACTTAATTCACTTTCATATCTTCAGTATTAATAAAGTTATGGTCATTTTCATACTCAGAAATTAGCATCTTGTTCCCTATTGCTTTTCCATTAATTTAACACAAAAGCTGTGATCAAGGACAGTCAATTGACATAAAAGCCCATAACTTTAATAAAAATTAAGAGAACTGAATAAAATTTTCAGTTATTATAGATTGAAGCATTCTGAAACAAATATGATTCATCTTACTTTGATGGGCTGAAATTAAAGTATATAACCATATAACCATATAACATATAACGAGTATATAACATATAATGAGTTAATTACCTAATTAAGTAGCTAATTACAAAATTAACCGTTGTGACGGAAATAGTAATAAACACCCAGACTGCCTTAAAAATTCAAAAATGTGATATTCTCAAGATCAGAACTTTAATATTAATCACAACAATGAGGGAGGAAACTATATCCTGGCCTGGATTTCACAGGGAGCAAATGAAGGGAGGGAGAAAAATACTGGAGTGAGGTTTAATACTTGCAGGGAGAATACTTACTGATGAGCCAGGGCTAGTACATGCCTGATGGGCCAAATGAGCTCTTTAAAAAAAATCTGAGCAGATTCTCAGTGAAAGGCAATTGCTCTGGACTTTTCCTGGACTGGCACGGGCCTTTTGGGCCAAAATGCTCCTCCTGGGCTAATAAAGGCATTTGGGGCTAAAGGGACCAGTTTCTCGGCTAATAGGGGCCGTGGGCCGAAATTAGTGGTTTCAGGCAGGCCAAACAACTCATTTAATTTCATTTCCAATTGCATTGCAGATTCAAGCTCAGGGCAGGCTGAATAGCTCATTGCATTTTCATTTCACTTCCATTGCCATTGCAGTTTCAAGCACAGGGCAGGCGAAGACAAACAGCTGATGGCATTTTCACTTCACTTCCATTGCCATTGCAGTTTCAAGCACAGGCCAGGCCTAAGCCAAACAGCTGATTGCATTTTCACTTCATTTCCATTGCCATTGCACTTTCAAGCACTGGGCAGGCCCAAGCTAAACAGCTGATTGCATTTTCACTTCATTTCCATTGCCATTGCACTTTCAAAACAGGGCAGGCTCAAGCCAAATAGCTCATTGCATTTTCACTTCATTTCCATTGCCATTGCCGTTTCAAGCACAGGACAGGCCAAACAACTCATTTTATTTTCATTAAGGGCTAACAAATCATTTATTCAAGTACATTGCAGACTCACAGTGTTCTGTAGTTTCCCAGCTCAGACAGAGAGTTGTGACCTCTCCCTCGCTATCTTGCAGACAGACTGAGCCACGCCCACACTTCCGGGTTTTATAGTCCCTCCCACCAGAAGGTGCGTGGCCTTCATGGCAGTGATTGCCAGGAGAGAGAATCAAAAAGTTGTAAACACTGCCCAGGCCATCACCGGCTCTGACCTCCGCACCATCGAAGGGATCTATCGAAGTCGCTGCCACAAAAAAGGCAGCCAACATCATCAAAGACCCACGCCATCCTGGCCACACACTCATTTCACCATTGCCATCGGGAAGAAGGTACAGGAGCCTGAAAACTAACGTCCAGGTTCAGGAACAGTTTCTTCCCTACATCCATCAGGCTATTAAACACGACAACAAATAAGCTCTGAACTGCAATAAACTATTACTATTATTGCACTATATTTGCTATTTATTGAGTATGTGTGCATGTGTATACACACACTGAATTTTTTCTTCTTTTCCCGTTATGTATTATGTTTACATATTCTGTTGTGCTGCAGCAAAGTAAGAATTTCATTGTCCTATCTGGGACATATGACAATAAAACACTCTTGACTCTTGATATAAGTGTAAAGAAGGGACTGAAGCTGAAATGTGAGCAATTCCTTCCCTCCAGAAATGCTGTCTATCCTGCTGAGACAATAGACAATAAGTGCAGGGGTAGGCCATTCGGCCCTTCAAGCTAGCACTGCCATTCAATGTGATCAAGGCTGTTCAACCCCAATCAGTACCCTGTTCCTGCCTTCTCCCCATATCACCTGACTCTGCTAACTTTAAGAGCCCTATCTAGCTCTCTCTATAAAGTATTCAGAGAACCATCGCCATCGTCCTTTGAGGCAGAGAATTCCACAGACTCACAACTCTCTGTGAGAAAAAGTGTTTCCTTGTCTCCGTTCTAAATTACGGAGGAGGCGCTGTCCTGAACGGCTGCCTGTCCTGCAGCTGTCCGTTTTTTCCCCTTCTTTTTTTATTATTTTTAGTTCGTTAAATGTATAGTCAGGGGGCCTAAATCTTTTATGTGTGGGGGGTGGTGGGGGGGAAGGGGGAAACTGCTTTTCTAAGTCCCTACCTGGTCGGAGGGGTTGCCTTCCTCCGAGCAGCGACTTCGACCTGTCCTCGCGGCCTACCAGCGGGTCCTGGAGCGACGTTTCCCTGAGGACCTGGCCAGAACGTTGGCGGCGGCGGCGGCGCAGAACGTTGGCGGCGGCGGCGGCGCGGAACGTCGGCTTTGGCGGCGGCACAGCGCTGGAGCGCTATTGCGGAGCGGGCGATGCCTTTCCTGGGTCGCCGCGCTGGAACTCCGGTATGCTGGGACCGCCGAGGAAAACATCGTGGAGCCGCGGTTCTGCGGAGCGGCCAGCTGCGGCGTTTGAACTAACATCTCGCCGAGATCACCAGTGTGCGGAGCTCCGTCTGGCGTGGCCTGTTGGCTTGGAAGCCGCAGGCTCCGGTGGGAAGGCGGCCGTTCCTGGCACCCCAAGCTGCTGAGGGTTCTCCCGACGCCGGAGTACCATCACCCGGCGATAACATCGGGCGCCGTGGCGGCGACTGTGGAGGCCTCAATAGGCCCGACTATGGGTGGACAAGAGGATGGGGACTGGACTTTGTGCCTTCCCCCACAGTGGGAATCACTGTGGGGGGATGTTTTGGATATTTTGGTGTTGAATTTCTTTGAATACTGTGTTGTATTTTTATTAGTGTGCTGCATGGACATCAGAATTTCCCCTGAATAAGGGGATTAATAAAGTATTTATCTATCTATCTGTCTGTCTGTCTGTCTGTCTGTCTGTCTGTCTGTCTGTCTGTCTGTCTGTCTGTCTGTCTGTCTGTCTGTCTGTCTGTCTGTCTGTCTGTCTGTCTGTCTGTCTGTCTGTCTGTCTGTCTGTCTATCTATCTATCTATCTATCTATCTAAATGGCTTACTCCTTATTCTTAAACTGTGGCCAAATATAAGGTTGTTTTATAGCTTCTTCCTGTTCTGATGAAATGTAATTGAAAACAAAAATAAGTCTCTTGGTTATAAACCCTGGTTGGGAACAAATAAATTGCAAAATAATTAAATGCTGTTCAGTTCTATCTCCACAATGGAGGGCACAATTAAAGCCCTGTCCCATGGTACGAGTTCATTCCAAGAATTCTCCCGAGTTTGCCCTGATTCGAACTCGGAAATTTACGATAATGGCCACTCGTCGGTACTCGGGGCTCTCGTGGACATTTTTCATCATGTTGAAAAATCTTCACAAGTCTTCCCGTGCTTTCCTGCCATTAGCGAGTCTTCCCGAGTACCTGCCGTTAGCGCTAAGAGATGTCCCCGAGCTCCGACGTACCCGCTACGTTCATTCACCGTGCTTACCACAAGTTTGATTTTTTTTAAACTCGGGAGAGCTCTTGGAATGAACTCGCACCGTGGGACAGGGCTATTAGGTTTCTATATGTGTGGAAGGTAGGAATTGAAAGAAATCAATGTTAGGATTAATGACATAGTGCTTGGAGATTATGGCGATAGAAGCAGGACATCACTGAAGTTTGGTGATCTACTTCCAGTGGACTAAAGGCATTTGATATGATAAATTATTTGGATGCAGGAACAAACTGAAACACCTCCAATAATCTATATTCTATCCTATGGGGAGAAGGCAGGAAGGGGATACTGATTGTGGATGATCATCCATGATCACAGTGAATGGTGGTGCAGGCTCAAAGGGGAAAATGACCTGCTCCTGCACCATTCAGGTAATTGTCATATGACATTGTCTATTGTCTATAAAATGGAATTCAGAAAATTAAACAATGCATTGTTGCCAAGAGATGGTCTGTAATGTTCCGTTGCTGTGGTAGCATTAGGTCAGTTCAACAACCTGATGGGACAGTAGCTTTTTTCGAACTGGGAGTGTGGGACGTTTACACTTCTGTGGCTACTGTCGATGGTAACAGTGAGAAGAGAGCACGGCTTAACCCATTTCAGCTATTAGTTGAGCAGACTTAACCTGAACAACTTGGTATTCTTTACATCTTTATATTCTGAGACCTTTCCTGTAAAAGATCTTTCACGGGGAAGTGTTGCGACTATCCGCAGAAACTGCGTGCCTTTGTAATCAATTCCCCTCGCAGTAGACAATAGCCTTCTTTGTCATCAGGAGGCTAAATTCAATCTGGAAATTGTCCGCTTGGGGAAAGATCATCAAATATTTTAAATATATTGTGACATTTGGATTGATACAGGTATTGTAATTTTCTTTTCCACTTACCTTGTATAGTGCTGATAATTTACATAATCAAAACAATACAGCCATTAGAACACCCGCGCTCAGTGACTCCTCCCTCCAGTCAATCACGAGGGTTCGATTACCCAGAGCCACCACCAGGTGTCGCTACACTATGTTATTCCCCTTTTTCAAACACTCCCTACACATTAGTGGCAATTTTATGGAGGCCATTTACGGAAACCTAAAAAGCTGCATGTGTTTGGGATGTGGGAGGAAACTGGATCACCCGGAGGAAACCTACACAGTCACTCAAACTCCACAGAACCCAATGTCCGTATGGAACCAAGGTCTCTGGTGCTGTGAGGTAGTAGCTCTACTGGCTGCGCCATTGTGCTGCTCATTTTATGAGTGAAAATTCCAGCATATTTTATCTGGTTATTGGGGGAACTTTGCCATGTCCAAATCAGCTGGTTTGTTTTCCTGTATCCTAGCAGTGACAATAATTGAAAATTATTGGAATGCTGAAAAATGGAAAGTGCTCATGGAAAAAGCAATTTGTTTGTGTCCTTGCACATGGAAATGGAAATGGGATGAAATACAGATAAGTCCAATATCGGCAAAGGAAATCTATATAGAACTTTGGCCATACCTGTAGAATTAAATAACAGCTGATAGGAGGTGCTGTAAGGCTCAAGTTTACAATTGGATATCAAGCTATGTTCTACTTTTGTGCAGTGCAGGATGGCAAACTTTCTTCACAAGTAGGGCTAGATTTAGCAACAGTCGTTGTAAATAAGCTGATCAACTGTGGCACAGTTATGGAATACGATGTTAAACTAATTACATTGAGATGCAACTTTAATCTGTGTCTTAACTTTTAATTTGCTGTTTTTGCCCCACTTTGTGACGTGATAAATCTGTGAAATTAAGGTAATTTGGGACGTTTGTGTATGATTTGATACAGGTAGTTCTGCTGTAATGGTTATTTTATTCTGTGAATTGGATGTAATGTGGATTTTGTGAACATTATTTATATTAAGTGGACCTAATTGATAACATGATTTGATTGATCTACCTTGCGTTTGAATACCTCATGTGATCTAACCTCGACATCATCCAGGATATAAAAATCCAGAGATTCATCATTCACTGAGAGAGGAAATTCTTGCACACCTCTGTTTTAAATGGCAGCTCCTTTGTCTTGTGATCCATACATGTTACACCTTTCAGTTGCCTCAGTTTTATTTCCATTGTTGCATCTAGCGTGCTCAGGATATTTCCTATTTTAACCATTTTGTTTTGTAATAGGCTGGCTTTCCATTGGGTAGAGAAATATTACCCTAAAACTATGTTGATATTATGTGTTCATTGAAAGCTACGTTCATCAAAGTGAAACCATGTACATGTTCAATGATCAAAAGTTAACTGAAATTTAACCCTGCTTCCAAAAGAATTGAGGTCCCAAGTTCCACGTATCCACTCTCATAGAAATATTTTGTGTATTGCATTGCATTGTCCATTATTGCAACTCCTCATTATTGAGCATTATTGAGGCATCTTTGAGCTCTTAATCCTGCTCTGCTTATTGGTTGTAAGGAATTTAGATGTATAATCATTTCACACATTGGAACTACCTGAATTTTAGAGCCCAGCTGCCTTCATACTTGTTGCCTTTTCCCCCATAACCTCAGACACCCGCACTAATCAAAACTCTATCAATCTCTGCCATAAAATATATATTGACTTGGCCTCCACATCCTTCAGTGGCAATGAATTAGACAGATTCACCACCCTCTGATTAAAGAAATTCCTCCTCTCCATTCACTTTAATGTCTCTTTATTATCTGCCACTGATCCGCTTTGCATTGGGTGTCACTTTCTTCAATTGGACCCCTCTGCCATTTGCTAATCTCATCATTCGCATCATTAGTACTGAACTATTATCTACCTCTTTGATGACCTTTGGACTATCCTTGATCAGACTTTGCTGGGGTTACCTTGCGCTGTAAATGGGTCGATTGCAAACGTGTATTGTCCTTCTGCTGACTGGTCAGCACGCAACAAAAGCTTTACACTGTACCTCGGTACACGTGACAACAAACTAAACGTAAACTCAAGAGCATAGACCATAGAACAGTACAGCACAGGAACAGGCCCTTTGGCCCACAATGTCCGTGCCACGGATGATGCCCGGTTAAACTAATCTCTGCTCTGTACCAATTCTATTTAATTATTATTTTGGTTATTTTGCAGCCACATTAAAATAAGAGCATGTGGAGGTGCATTTGTGCAAATGAAAAGCCTCTTGCATCGGCGGGGGTAAGTATTTTTGTAATTTCCTGTTGTTGCATTTGCATTTACAAAATTTGTATTTGTATTCATGATATATTTTGGAATTTAGTTTTTCCTTGTATAAAATGATGTGTGGACTACAATCACTTGCTTATGATTTCAATTGCAAAAATATTTCATGAAAATGCTTTTCCTTTGCTTAACTTAATTTGTCTGTTATGTTTTGCCTCTGGTAAATGTTAGCCGTTTCAAATTGAATTTCTCATGTTTTATTATTTGTTATTGGCATGACTCATTTTTATTAGATGGGTTGTGCATATTGAGGCCGAGAAATGTTGATTTGTGTAATGTGACTGGTTCACTACTTGAAAAAATACATTCAAGTAAACTCTAAGTAAACCTGGGACGTTTATGACATTCATGATTTTCTTCCTGTCCTGTGCAGTGATGAGCAATGGTGGGCCACTAATGTAAAAGCAAACCTGGAAAAGATGGGCATCCTGTTTGTTCCAAGATAAAGGGGATTGGTCTGAGCATGACCCAAGCTCTTGGTACTAGGAGTCAGCTGCTCAACATAACACCTTACCATGTGGGCAGCATTGACCACCAATTCTAAACTCCTCTGCTCCAACGTATCACTACTCACCCACAGTCATCAGAGAGCTATTGGCCCTCACTGAGGCCTGAATTGATCCTTGGTTTTCACTTACGATACGATACAATAAAACTTTCTTCATCCCCGGAGGGAAATTGGTCGCCAACAGTCACAACACACAAGGTGCACGAAAGCTTGAAATTAAAAGTGCAAATAAAAATAACAAGACATGCGACTGTTGGCTGGCTGCCGTGTGCACAACACCTTAAACGGAACGAACAAACAAACAAACGCAGGCTTATCCCCTGGGTAGAGAATTATAAATGTAGAGTATTTCCCCCACACCGGGACCCACATTGTTCTACCACCGTCCCACATGGCAGTCCCCCATCGCCGGATCCCCATTGTTCTTCACGGCAGTGGGGGGACGCCTGGTCCCCATTGCCTCCCCCCCCCACTATAATTGAACGCTGATTGCGGGTTGATCGTGAGGCCCCACTGCCGCTGAGGCTCCCGTTGCCGCTGAGGCTCCCGTTGCTGCTGAGGCTCCCGTTGCTGCTGAGGCTCCCGTTGCTGCTGAGGCTCCCATTGCTGCTGAGGCTTCCATCACCGCCGCTGCTGAGGCTCCCGTTGCCGCTGAGGCTCCCGTTGCCGCTGAGGCTCCCGTTGCTGCTGAGGCTTCCATCACCGCCGCTGCTGAGTCTCCCTCAGCCCAGGCAGACCTCACCATCCGGCTTCACCTCGGTCCCCTGGGAGGCCTGTGGGGCGAGTCTAGCACGTTCCGGTCGGCGGCGCGATTGTTCGGTGGGTGGATTGGGCCCACGCGGCTCCTAGGGTCACTCCCGTCTCACGTGTGCGGCTCTCCAGGACACTTTTTCTTTTCCCAGTATTACTAGCAAATCAGACTTGCATCCCAGATAAAAAGAAATGCAGATGCTGGTTTATATCAAAAATGGGCACACTGCTGGAGTAATGGTGGTGCAACAGTAGAGTTGCTGCCTTACAGTGTCAGGGAACTGGGTTCGATCCTGACTACAGGTGCTTGTCTGTACAGAGTTTGTACCTTCTCCCCGTGACCTGCGTGGATTCTCTCCGGGATCTCAGGTGTCCTCTCACACTGAATATTTCAATACTGTTTTCTCTGAAGTCTGATTCACTATGATGCAGTTATTAATGGTGACCAATTATTCTGCAGGCACTGAGCTGCCAGAAGACTAAAGGTAAGTATTCGGCGGCTGATTTAACTGAGCAGCTGGCTCAGTATGAACAGCAAATAGTGCAGCTCAAAGACCAAATTCTGGACAAAGAAACCCAGCTTCACGTGAGAGATGAACAGCTTAAGGTAACATCAATTCCAGTTGAATATGTGTTACCCTCACTGAGTGAGCTATTACAGTGATCTGTGTACTTTGTGTTTGCATTTCTGCAGTTGGATTTCACTTTAAAGCCTGAAAATTCAGTCCAAAATATTGCAAGTTTTCTTTTTAACAATAACAATTAACAATGCCTCTTGTTTTCTAAAGCAAAGACTATTGTTAAACCGTTTCATGTCGTGTGTCGGAACTTTTCAAGGAAATTGAAAGCATGTCTTCACACATCTCTGAAGGTGGACAGATCATCAGGTCCGGCAGAAATGTTTCCCAGCCAGTTAAAAGAAGCAAGGGTGGAAACAGCTGAGGTTCTGACTAAATGTTTTCAGTCTTCCCTTGCCAAAGGAATGGTGCCAGAAAATTGTTCAAATTGTCGAGGAGTGCTTCCTGTTATTATATAATAGTAAAGATGAAATTGTACAGGAGAAGATGCAGATGGGATTTAGTTTAGTTAATTGTCACATGTATCGAGTAAACTATTAAAGAATACAAGTTTCTGACAAATGTTGAGAGGTTGGGTGAGGAGGCACAGTGTTGGGTGGCACGCTGGCACAGCGGTAGAGTTGCTGCCTTGCAGCACTTGTAGCGCCAGAGACCCGGGTTCCATCCCAATTACGGGTGCTGTCTGTACATTCTCCCCTTGACTGTGTGAGTTTTGCTTTTGTTTGTTTTTAGTCTGTTTTATTTGTGTGTGTGTTAGCGTATCTTTAGTTTTGTATTATGTGGGGGGAAGTGGGGGATTGGGGAAAGGAGAAACTTTTTTTAACTCTTCCCTCGACGGAGGTGCGACTTTTTCCGTATTGCATCTCCGCCGGCATTGTGGCCAAACATCGTGGAGCTGGAGGTAGCTTTGTTAGGGATCAACGTCGGGAGCTCCAACTGCAGGACCTTTGATCGGCGACTGCGGGAGTTTCGATCGCCCCGACTGCGGGTGTTTCGATTGCCCCGACCGTGGGAGAAAAGGAGGAAGATGGTAAAAGTTATTCTTCTTCCATCACAGAGGGGAATATGTGGTCGCAAAAACCACGATGGAGGAGCTGCCTACCCTGGTGGGGACTCGGAGGGATTTCCGTGAGTGCAGTGATCCTGGAGTCTGGTTCGAGTGTGGACGGCTTTCTGACTTTGGGCGGACAGGGACTGCAGAGAGAGTACAGCGGTCGGTGAAGGAGCGTGTGTGTGGCCCGGACATTGAACTGATGGCTGTGGGTCTCTGCTTATGCTGGGTGCCCTAGGGATTCTCACACGCCGCTGTGGTGGCTGTTTGTGTTTAATCTTTATGTAGTTTTGTGCCTTGTTGCATTTTTGGATGTGTGTGGTAAATCAAATTTCACTGTACCTCAGTACACGTGACAATAAAGGACCATTAAACCATTGAATGTGAATTAATGATTTCATCCCCTGATTTCATTAATGATAATTTTAATTTTAATATCCTAATACCAAGGTGGAATTGAGGACCTAACTATCGGTGCAGTTGAATTACAAATGTTGCGTGTGTGTGATTTCCATTCTATGTTGCCCAGATTTATCTGTTAGGAGGTATTAATCACTTGCTAACTTCCTCAGTTGCTGGAAAACCTGAAGGAAAAACTCCGTGAAAACGAAGAGGCATTATTAGAAAGGACACAACTTGTGGATGTGTTGGAGAAAAAGCTTGATGGGAAGAATCAGGAGCTAGCGGTAAGGACATCATTGTTTGCTGCTGTGTGAATGTCTATTACAGGGAAAGATCTCTGCAACCAGCTAAGGGATTCTGTTGTAACTGGCAGTGAAATAAAAATAGCAGGGAGCCTCTTGGAATAAATCTGTAAATATGAAAAAATGTGAAGATTTTCTTTTGTATAAATCTTCCCATTCTTTTTTTGTAAATCAACCCTTTTATGATGTGTTATAGTGCAGAGTCACAGTTTATGTGGAGCCTTGCAGTGTTGTCATTCTGGTTATGACAGGTTGTTGGCATTGCTGATCTGTACCACCAAATCTTTTCAGCCGTGACCAAGATCAGAAGAGATCTGCTATTTAAGATGTCAACAACACATGAACTCTTGATTATAATGCAACAGTGTCACTACAGATTATATCTATCTTCTATCTATTCTATTCCATACATATTACTAAAACTCTCATCTTGACCACTTCCTGACTGCGTTGTAATTAAATGTGAGCAAAAACCATCCTGTTTAGTGCTACGATTGTGTTGGGGAATGGGACCAGGCCTCCTGTGCGACTGGGACCCAACAGTTTAGTTGTTCTTCATTTTCCCATCCACTAGTTGGAGAGTCTAGGAGTAGAGTTCATAGCCTCAGATTTAAAGGACGCTCCTTTGGGAAGGAGATTAGGAGGAATTTATTTCGTCAGAAATAAGCGGTTGCCCATTTAATGCATTAGTATTTTTGTTCCTCTGACAACAGCATGCGTGTTTGCAACTATGTTTGTCAAAGTGTAGACAATGCAGACTCGTAGAATATTTTCAAGACAGCGGGGATCGATTCATGTTAAACTGGGTGAATGTATACGTTAGGTCAGTGATGATGTTAATGAAATGTAGAACAGACCTGTTGGACTGAATAGGTATTCCTGCAGAATGTGAAACTGCAGATGCTGGTTTATACCAAAGATAGAAGTGCTGGAGTAACTCAGTTGAACAAGGATCCTGATCTGAAACATCATCCATCCTTTTTTTCTACAGATGTTGCCTGACCTGTTGAGTTATTCCTGGACTTTGTGTCTAACTTAGGTACTGCTCCCTTGAGGAGGCACATATCTGTGAGCTATAGTAGTCCTGTGAATATCCCTCATCCACATCATCTTGTACATGGATTTTAATGCTTGCACTTCAATCGTTTTTGATCAGTGAACCATTAAAAATATCTTTACGCTAGATAGTACTGTTGATGAAACAAGCAGACAAGTTATTTGTCCTTTTTCACATTTCACTGTATGCAATTTTGTAACGATAGTCAGCAGTTTCAAGTAAATGTGTGACTAAAGACCACCGGGTGGCGCTGTAAGTGGCAGCCTCGCCAACAGCCTGTCTTGTCATTTTCTTCTTTTGTTTGTTTTTATTCTGTTTTATTTGTATGTGTTAGCGTATCTTTAGTTTTGTATTATGTGGGGGGTGGGTGTGGGGGAAACGGGAAACTTTTTTAATCTCTTCCCTCGACGGAGGTGCGACTTTTTCCGTATTGCATCTCCGCCGGCATTGTGGCCAAACATCGTGGAGCTGGAGATAGCTTTGTTAGGGATCAACGTCGGGAGTTCCAACTACAGGAGCTTTGACCACCCCGATTGCTGGAGCCTCGATCGCTCCGTTGTGGGGGCTTTGATCACCAACTGCGGGTGTTTCAATCGCCCCGACCGTGGGAGAAAAGGAGGAAGTTGGTAAAAGTTATTCACCTTCCATTACAGTGGGGAATATGTGGTCGCAAAAACCACGATGGAGGAGCTGCCTACCCTGGTGGGGACTCGGAGGGATTTCCGTGAGTGCAGTGATCCTGGAGTCTGGTTCGAGTGTGGACGGCTTTCTGACTTTGGGCGGACAGGGACTGCAGAGAGAGTACAGCGGTCGGTGAAGGAGCGTGTGTGTGGCCCGGACATTGAACTGATGGCTGTGGGTCTCTGCTTATCCTGTGTGCCCTAGGGATTCTCACACGCCGCTGTGGTGGCTGTTTATGTTTAATCTTTATGTCGTTTTGTGTCTTGTTGCTTTTTGGTATGTGTGTGGTAAATCAAATTTCACTGTACCTCAGTACACGTGACAATAAAGGACCATTAAACCATTGAATGTGAATTAATGATTTCATCCCCTGATTTCATTAATGATAATTTTAATGTCTTAATACCAAGGTGGAATTGAGGACCTAACTATTGGTGCAGTTGAATTACAAATGTTGCGTGTGTGTGATTTCCATTCTAGGTTGCCCAGATTTATCTGTTAGGGGGTATTAATCACTTGCTAACCTCCTCAGTTGCTGGAAAACCTGAAGGAAAAACTCCGTGAAAACGAAGAGGCATTATTAGAAAGGACGCAACTTGTGGATGTGTTGGAGAAAAAACTTGATGGGAAGAATCAGGAGCTAGCGGTAAGGACATCATTGTTTGCTGCTGTGTGAATCTCTATTACAGGGAAAGATCTCTGCAACCAGCTAAGGAAGGGCACGCTAAGGAAGGGCAAGGGGCAGAGGCAGGAACGAGGGAGTACTCCAATGTCGGTACACCTTGCAAATAAGTACTCCTGTTTGAGTACGGATGAGGATGACAGCCTACCCGGGGGTAGCAACAGCGGACGGGCCTCCAGCACAGAGACCGGCCCTGTTGCTCCGAAAGGTGGGGAAAAAAAGAAGAGGGCAATAGTAATTGGGGACTCTATTGTTAGGGGGTCGGATAGGCGTTTCTGTGGACGCAGTCAGGAGACCAGGATGGTGGTCTGCCTCCCTGGTGCCAAGGTCTCGGACGTGTCTCAACGCATCCACGATATCCTGAAATCAGAGGGAGAGGAGCCTGAGGTCGTGGTACATATTGGTACAAATGACATAGGTAAAAAAAGTGAAGAGGTCTTGAAGGGAGGATTTAGGGTGTTTGGAGGAGAGTTAAGGAAAAGGACCAAAAAGGTAACAATCTCAGGATTACTGCCTGTACCACGCGACAGTGAGAGTAGGAATGGAGCGAGGTGGAGGATAAATGCGTGGCTGAAAGACTGGTGCAGAAGGCAGGGATTCAAGTTTCTGGATCATTGGGACTTCTTTTGGGGAAGGTGGGACCTGTACAGAAAGGATGGGTTGCACTTGAACCCGAGGGGGACCAATATCCTGGCGGGGAAATTCGCAAAAGCTACTGGGGAGACTTTAAACTAGAACGGTTGGGGCGAGGGACTCAAATAGAGAAAGCTAGTAGACAGAATGGGAGGCAGGAAGCAGAAAAGGGAAGCACTCGGACACAAGAGGAGAAAGAAAAAAAAGGAAATAAACAGAATCTTAAGAAAGAAATTAGAAAAGCTAAAAAAGCGGGTAAGGCTTTATTGTATTTGGATAAGGGGGAGAATGAAGGCCAGGGCAGTTTACTGTTCTGGATGTCAGATGTGGGAGGTCATGGAGTCTGAGTGCTCTCCAGACGTCCACATCTGCGCCAGGTGCGTCGAGATGGGGCTCCTAAGGGACCGCGTTAGGAACCTGGAGCAGCAACTCGATGACCTCTGTCTGCTCAGGGAGAGCGAGGAGGTCATAGAAAGGAGTTACAGGGAGGTGGTCACTCCAAGACCACGGGAGACAGAAAACTGGGTCACAGTTAGGAAGGGCAATGGGCAGAGGCAGGGACTGGTGAGTACCCCGATGGCTGTACACCTTGAAAATAAGTACTCGTGTTTGAGTAAGGGTGGGGGAGACAGCCTACCTGGGGGCAGCGACAGCGGCCGGGCCTCTGGCACAAAGACCGGTCCTGTTGCTCAGAAGGGTAAGGAAAAGAAGAGGAGGGCAATTGTAATAGGGGACTCTATAGTCAGGGGGTCGGATAGGCGATTCTGTGGACGCAGACAGGAGTCCCGGATGGTAGTTTGCCTCCCTGCTGCCAGGGTCAGGGATGTGTCTGAACGTGTCCAAGAAATCCTGAAATGGGAGGGAGAGGAGCCTGAGGTTGTGGTGCATATAGGTACCAACGACATAGGTAAAAAAAGAGAAGAGGTCCTGAAAGAAGAATTTAGGGAGTTAGGTAGAGAGTTAAGGAGAAGGACTGGAAAGGTAACAATCTCAGGATTACTGCCTGTGCCACGCGACAGTGAGAGTAGGAATGGAGCGAGGTGGAGGATAAATGCGTGGATGAGAGACTGGTGCAGTGGGTATGGATTCAAGTTTCTGGATAATTGGGACCTCTTTTGGGGAAGGTGCGACCTGTACAGAAAGGACGGGTTGCACTTGAACTCAAGGGGGACCAATATCCTGGCGGGGAGATTTGCAAAGGCTACTGGGGAGACTTTAAACTAGTATGGTTGGGGGGAGGGACTCAAATTGGGAAAGCTAGCAGTCAGTGTGTGAAGCAGGGGGCAGAGAATGGTAGCACTCTGACCCAAAATGTAGGGGAGAGAGAAGAAAAAGAAAATAATCAGAGAATAAGAGAGGGTGGGTTTCTTAAATGTGTATATTTTAATGCTAGGAGCATTGTAAGAAAAGTGGATGAACTTAGAGCCTGGATTGACACCTGGAAGTATGATGTTGTGGCGATCAGTGAAACATGGTTGCAGGAGGGCTGTGATTGGAAACTAAATATTCCAGGATTTCGTTGCTTCAGGTGTGATAGAATTGGAGGGGCAAGAGGTGGAGGTGTTGCATTGCTTATCAGGGAAGATATTACAGCAGTGCTTTGGCAGGATAGATTAGAGGGCTCGTCTAGGGAGGCTATTTGGGTGGAACTGAAAAATGGGAAAGGGGTAGCAACACTTATAGGGGTGTATTATAGACCGCCAAATGGGGAGCGAGAATTGGAAGAGCAAATATGTAAGGAGATTGCAGATATTAGTAGTAAGCACAAGGTAGTGATTGTGGGAGATTTCAATTTTCCACACATAGACTGGGAAACACATTCTGTAAATGGGCTGGATGGGTTGGAGTTTGTAAAATGTGTGCAGGATAGTTTTTTGCAACAATACATAGAAGTACCTACTAGAGAAGGGGCGGTACTGGACCTCCTGTTAGGAAATGAGATGGGTCAGGTGGCAGAGGTATGCGTTGGGGAACAGTTCGGGTCCAGTGATCACAATACCATTAGTTTCAATATAATTATGGAGAGGGACAAAACTGGACCTAGGGTTGAGATTTTTGATTGGAGAAAGGCTAACTTTGAGGAGATGCGAAAGGATTTAAAATGAGTAAATTGGGACAGTTTGTTTTATGGCAAAGATGTGGAAGAGAAATGGAGTACATTTAAAGGTGAAATTTTAAGAGTACAGAATCTTTATGTCCCTGTTCGGTTGAAAGGAAATCGTAAAAATTGTAAAGAGCCATGGTTTTCAAGGGAAATTGGACACTTGGTTCGGAAAAAGAGGGAGATCTACAAGAGTTATAGGCAGCATGGAGTAAATGAGGTGCTTGAGGAGTATAAAGAATGTAAAAAGAATCTTAAGAAAGAAATTAGAAAAGCTAAAAGAAGATATGAGGTTGCTTTGGCAAGTAAGGTAAAAGTAAATCCGAAGGGTTTCTACCGCTATATTAATAGCAAAAGGATAACGAGGGATAAAATTGGTCCATTAGAGAGTCAGAGTGGCCAACTATCTGCAGAGCCAAAAGAGATGGGGGAGATATTGAACAGTTTATTTTCTTCGGTATTCACCAAGGAGAAGGATATTGAATTATGTGAGGTAAGGGAAACAAGTAGAGTAGCTATGGAAACTATGAGGATCAAAGAAGAGGAAGTACTGACACTTTTGAGAATTATAAAAGTGGATAAGTCTCCAGGTCCGGACAGGTTATTCCCTAGGACATTGAGGGAAGTTAGTGTAGAAATAGCAGGGGCTATGGCAGAAATGTTTCAAATGTCATTAGAAACGGGAATAGTGCTGGAGGATTGGCGTACTGCGCATGTTGTTCCATTGTTTAAAAAGGGGTCTAAGAGTAAACCTAGCAATTATAGACCTGTTAGTTTGACATCAGTGGTGGGCAAATGAATGGAAAGAATACTTAGAGATAATATATATAAGCATCTGGATAAACAGGGTCTGATTAGGAACAGTCAACATGGATTTGTGCCTGGAAGGTCATGTTTAACTAATATTCTTGAATTTTTTGAAGATGTTACTCGGGAAATTGATGAGGGTAAAGCAGTGGATGTTGTGTATATGGACTTCAGTAAGGCCTTTGACAAGGTTCCTCATGGAAGGTTGGTTAAGAAGGTTCAATGTTTGGGTATTAATGGTGGAGTAGCAAGATGGATTCAACAGTGGCTGAATGGGAGATGCCAGAGAGTAATGGTGGATGGTTGTTTGTCAGGTTGGAGGCCAGTGACGAGTGGGGTGCCACAGGGATCTGTGTTGGGTCCACTGTTGTTTGTCATGTACATCAATGATCTGGACGATGGTGTGGTAAATTGGATTAGTAAGTATGCAGATGATACTAAGATAGGTGGGGTTGCGGCTAATGAAGTAGAGTTTCAAAGTCTACAGAGAGATTTATGCCAGTTGGAAGAGTGGGCTGAAAGATGGCAGATGGAGTTTAATGCTGATAAGTGTGAGGTGCTACATCTTGGCAGGACAAATCAAAATAGGACGTACATGGTAAATGGTAGGGAATTGAAGAATGTAGGTGAACAGAGGGATCTGGGAATAACTGTGCACAGTTCCATGAAAGTGGAATCTCATGTAGATAGGGTGGTAAAGAAAGCTTTTGGTGTGCTGGCCTTTATAAATCAGAGCATTGAGTATAGAAGTTGGGATGTAATGTTAAAATTGTACAAGGCATTGGTGAGGCCGATTCTGGAGTATGGTGTACAATTTTGGTCGCCTAATTATAGGAAGGATGTCAACAAAATAGAGAGAGTACAGAGGAGATTTACTAGAATGTTGCCTGGGTTTCAGCAACTAAGTTACAGAGAAAGGTTGAACAAGTTAGGGCTTTATTCTTTGGAGCGCAGAAGGTTAAGGGGGGACTTGATAGAGGTTTTTAAAATGATGAGAGGGATAGACAGAGTTGACGTGGAAAAGCTTTTCCCACTGAGAGTAGGGAAGATTCAAACAAGGGGACATGACTTGAGAATTAAGGGACTGAAGTTTAGGGGTAACATGAGGGGGAACTTCTTTACTCAGAGAGTGGTAGCTGTGTGGAATGAGCTTCCAGTGAAGGTGGTGGAGGCAGGTTCGTTTTTATCATTTAAAAATAAATTGGATAGTTATATGGATGGGAAAGGAATGGAGGGTTATGGTCTGAGCGCAGGTATATGGGACTAGGGGAGATTATGTGTTCGGCACGGACTAGAGGGGTCGAGATGGCCTGTTTCCGTGCTGTAATTGTTATATGGTTATATGGTTATATGAGGTTGCTTTGGCAAGTAAGGTGAATGTAAATCCAAAGGGTTTCTACAGCTATATTAATAGCAAAAGGATAACGAGGGATAAAATTGGTCCATTGGAGAAACAGAATGGGCAGCTATCTGCAGAGCCAAAAGAGATGGGGGAGATATTGAACAATTTATTTTCTTCGGTATTCACCAAGGAGAAGGATATTGAATTATGTGAGGTAAGGGAAACGAGTAGAGTAGTTATGGATACTATGAGTTTCAAAGTAAAAGAAGTACAGACACTTTTGAAAAATATAAAAGTGGATAAGTCTCCAGGTCCTGACAGGATATTCCCTAGGACATTGAGGGAAGTTAGTGTAGAAATAGCCGGGGCTATGACAGAAATATTTCAAATGTCATTAGAAACGGGAATAGTCCCCGAGGATTGGCGTACTGCGCATGTTGTTCCATTGTTTAAAAAGGGTTCTAAGAGTAAACCTAGCAATTATAGACCTGTTAGTTTGACTTCAGTGGTGGGCAAATTAATGGAAAAGATACTTAGAGATAATATATATAAGCATCTGGATAAACAGGGTCTGATTAAGAACAGTCAACATGGATTTGTGCCTGGAAGGTCATGTTTGACTAATCTTCTTGAATTTTATGAAGAGGTTACTAGGGAAATTGACGAGGGTAAAGCAGTGGATGTTGTCTATATGGACTTTAGTAAGGCCTTTGACAAGGTTCCTCATGGAAGGTTGGTTAAGAAGGTTAAACTGTTGGGTATAAATGCAGGAATAGCAAGATGGATTCAGCTGTGGCTGAATGGGAGAAGCCAGAGGGTAATGGTGGATGGCTGTTTGTCGGGTTGGAGGCAGATGACTAGTGGGGTGCCTCAGGGATCTGTGTTGGGTCCTTTGTTGTTTGTCATGTACATCAATGATCTGGATGAAGGGGTGGTAAATTGGATTAGTAAGTATGCAGATGATACCAAGATAAGGGGTGTTGTGGATAATGAAGAGGATTTCCAAAGTCTACAGAGTGATTTAGGCCATTTGGAAAAATGGGCTGAAAGATGGCAGATGGAGTTTAATGCTGATAAATATGAGGTGTTACACCTTGGCAGGACAAATCAAAATAGGACGTACATGATAAATGGTAGGGAATTGAATAATACAGTTGAACAGAGGGATCTGGGAATAACCGTGCATAGTTCCTTGAAGGTGGAATCTCATATAGATAGGGTGGTAAAGAAAGCTTTTGGTATGCTAGCCTTTATAAATCAGAGCATTGAGTATAGAAGCTGGGATGTAATGTTAAAATTGTACAAGGCATTGGTGAGACCAAATCTGGAGTATGGTGTACAATTTTGGTCGCCCAATTATAGGAAGGATGTCAACAAAATAGAGAGAGTACAGAGGAGATTTACTAGAATGTTGCCTGGGTTTCAACAACTAAGTTACAGAGATAGGTTGAATAAGTTAGGTCTTTATTCTCTGGAGCGCAGAAGGTTAAGGGGGGACTTGATAGAGGTCTTTAAAATGATGAGAGGGATAGACAGAGTTGATGTGATCAAGCTTTTCCCTTTGAGAATAGGGAAGATTCAAACAAGAGGACATGACTTCAGAATTAAGGGACAGAAGTTTAGGGGTAACATGAGGGGGAACTTCTTTACTCAGAGAGTGGTAGCGGTGTGGAATGAGCTTCCAGTGGAAGAGGTGGCGGCAGGTTCGTTGGTATCATTTAAGAATAAATTGGATAGGCATATGGATGAAAAGGGAATGGAGGGTTATGGTATGAGTGCAGGCAGGTGGGACTAAGGGAAAAAAATTGTTCGGCGCGGACTTGTAGGGCCGAGATGGCCTGTTTCCGTGCTGTAATTGTTATATGGTTATATGGTTATATGGATTCTGTTGTAACTGGCGGTGAAATAAAAATAGCAGGGAACCTCTTGGAATAAATCTGTAAATATGAAAAAATGTGAAGATTTTCTTTTGTATAAATCTTCCCATTCTTTTTTTATAAATCAACCCTTTTATGACGTGTTATAGTGCAGAGTCACAGTTTATGTGGAGCCTTGCAGTGTTGTCATTCTGGTTATGACAGGTTGTTGGCAATGCTGATCTGCACCACCAATTTTTTTCAGCCGTGACCAAGATCAGATCTGCTATTTATCTCCTATTTAGATGTCAACAACACATGAACTCTTGATTATAATGCAACAATGTCACTAGTGATTATATCCATCTTCCATCATTTCTATTCCATATATATTATTAAACCTCTCATCTTGAGCACTTCGTGTCTGCGTTGTAATTAAATTTGAGCAAAAACCATCCTGCTTATCGCTACCATTTTCGCCACCATTCTTCTCTGCTGAAATCAAATAAGTTTTGATCCGATCGATGAAATAGTACAAAAGTTATAAAAGTTTTGAAGGTTCCCCCTCCCCATACCCCACAATCCCATTCGCCCACATCCCCCCCCAACACCTCTCCCCACCCCCTCTCCTCTGCAACCCCCTCCCCCACACCCCCTCCCCACACCCCTCCCCCACACCCTGCCCTCCCCCACACCCCTCCCCCACACCCCCTCCCCACACCCCTCCGCCACACCCTGCCCTCCCCCACACCCACCCTCCGCAACCCCCTCCCCCACATTCACCCTCCCCCACACAAAGGCTCACGAAAGTCTCTTTAGTTTCATTTGGCAATTTTTAATTTTTTAGGAGTTAGTTGAAGATTTGAGCGACATTGAGATGGAAAATGAAGAACTCAAGGACAAGCTTCTGGCTGAAAAACACGGAATGAGAACCAAGGTCCGAAATATGACGGAAAAGCATGAGGCAGATTTTAAAAAACTCAACAGAAAACACAGGACTCAGCTCCGTACAATCAGTGAGAAACATGCTGAAGAAACATCACTGAAAGATCAGTGCTGTGTACAACTTAACAAAGATCTGCAACTTTTACAATCTCATGCCTGCGCACCTCTTGCAGAACAGGCAACTTGTTCTTTAAATGATTACACCAAACAGAAGATTGGGGAACTGGAAGGTAATTACTCAAAAATGACCTGTTAATATTTTTTGGTCGGCCACAAATGTTCCTACCGCAGATTTGTACATCTGTCCTCGCCTGCTGTGTAATTATCTCGTCCCTGTAACCTTATGAGATTTTGTGTATGCAAATTGGTTGTTGTAATTCCCATATTTTATCACTGATCACACTGGGTTCGTACGTTCAGTGATCAGGAAAAGTAGTGTGTAATCTAAGTTTTTTTCACTCGGGTATTCTGGTCAGATTCCTTGATCAGAAGATAGTGATGTTTAAAGATTCAAGAAAATAATTACTTGTGAAGCATTTGTGAGAGTCTGCCAAATGGCTGACAGGAACACACAGTAGTCATTTGGACAGATTCATACAGATGCTTTTCAAAACATTCTCTTCTTGAATCCTTTAAACCGCTATCACTGAATTTTAATTTTGAGACGGTGCTGATAGTTAAAACATGACATCGTGAAGGGCGGCCTGGTGGCGCAGCGGTGGAGTTGCTGCCTTTCAGCGCCAGAGACCTGGGTTTGATCCTGACTGTGGTGCTTGTCTGTATGGAGTTTGTATGTTCTCCCTGTGGGTTTTCATCCAGGTGCTTCGGTATCCTCACACTCCAAAGACGTACAGGTTTAACCATATAACCATATAACAATTACAGCACGGAAACAGGCCATCTCGGCCCTACAAGTCCGCGCCGAACAATTTTTTTCCCTTAGTCCCACCTGCCTGCACTCATACCATAACCGTCCATTCCGTTCTCATCCATATGCCTATCCAATTTATTCTTAAATGATACCAACGAACCTGCCGCCACCACTTCCACTGGAAGCTCATTCCACACCGCTACCACTCTCTGAGTAAAGAAGTTCCCCCTCATGTTACCCCTAAACTTCTGTCCCTTAATTCTGAAGTCATGTCCTCTTGTTTGAATCTTCCCTATTCTCAAAGGGAAAAGCTTGCTCACATCAACTCTGTCTATCCCTCTCATCATTTTAAAGACCTCTATCAAGTCCCCCCTTAACCTTCTGCGCTCCAGAGAATAAAGACCTAACTTATTCAACCTATCTCTGTAACTTAGTTGTTGAAACCCAGGCAACATTCTAGTAAATCTCCTCTGTACTCTCTCTATTTTGTTGACATCCTTCCTATAATTGGGCGACCAAAATTGTACACCATACTCCAGATTTGGTCTCACCAATGCCTTGTACAATTTTAACATTACATCCCAGCTTCTATACTCAATGCTCTGATTTATAAAGGCTAGCATACCAAAAGCTTTCTTTACCACCCTATCTATATGAGATTCCACCTTCAAGGAACTATGCACGGTTATTCCCAGATCCCTCTGTTCAACTGTATTCTTCAATTCCCTACCATTTATCATGTACGTCCTATTTTGATTTGTCCTGCCAAGGTGTAACACCTCACATTTATCAGCATTAAACTCCATCTGCCATCTTTCAGCCCATTTTTCCAAATGGCCTAAATCACTCTGTAGACTTTGGAAATCCTCTTCATTATCCACAAAGGTTTGTAGGTTAATTGACTTGGGTTCATGGTAAATTATCCCTAGTGTGTGTAGGATAGTGTTAGTGTGCGAGGATCATTGGTCAACACAGACACAGTGGGTCGAAGGGCCTGTTTCCACGCTGTATCTCTAAATAAAATCATTTGAAGACATTTTACCATTCACAATGCCCTTGCCGGAAATGGTACATCAAAGTATTTTAATTTCAAATAGCTTTGAATGAGAAGACCACAGAGCAACCAGGACATTTCATTAACTCCATGAATGTCTTATCTCTGTGAGACTTGAGCTGTGTTTGCATGACAGTTTACGGAAGAGAGGGTGAAACCAGGGACAAGATACAATGATGGTGGAGACAGACTATTCAGCAGCAGAAGAGGAAATGTAATTGGAGTAATTTAAAATAAAATAATGGTTTTAATGGAGCCAGTGGAGAATGATCATTTTGTTTGTTTGGGATTAAGTAACTTTATACCTTAATTTCCAAAATGTTGAGGAGACACATTTTCTGTGGAGCTTTATTCAAGCTTCTAATCTTTTCTCACTAGTGATAGTTAAGGAATTTATCATTGGATAAATATGTATATGGAATTACCATTTTGCCTTACAAATCTTCAAGCTTAATGAATGGTAGCATTTCAAGGATATTTTATGATTTCAAATGTTGGTAATTAGTTGAACAGATGATTTTCACTGATTGCCATTAACTGCTGTGGAAACAATTGCAAATTGTGGAGGTGTTGATTTTTTTTGCAACAAATATCAGATAATTACGGGTGTTTTTTCCTTTCTCTTTCTTAAAGAACAAGTGAGGCTTATGACGCAAGAGGCTGAAAAATCAGAGGCCAGGTTCATTACAATGGAAGCTCAGTCCAAATTGAAAATCAATCAGATTGAAGAGGAGCTGGACAATGTACAGGTACCCCAAATAAAACCCCCTTGGACTTGGTGACGATTAACTAAATATTAATCTGTTTGCCATTTACCTAGAATTAAATGACTTTATCTTATAAAGAAAGGAAAATTGATGGTATGTTATTACGTGAGTTGTTGAAGCATTGTGGGAACCAAATTTTTTTTTACACAGTTATGTACATTGTAGATTTATAATCTGGGCTCAACTGTATGAAGGAGTGCTTCCCTACATTTCACAGCTCACTCCATTCCGTGTAGAACACCTTTCTGAAGAGTAAGTGACATGGGATAGATGTGAGCCTGCCGGAAAATTCAATCATAAAATAGTTGTGGTAGAATGGAGCTGTCGGCAATGGCACATTAAAAGTATAATGCATGCTAAAGTTATTTAGAGAATCATACTGTTCATAAACAGGCCCTTCAGCCCAACTTGCCCACACTGACCAACGAGCCCCATCTACACTAGTCTTACCTGTCTAGAGTCATAAAGCAAAATATTTAATCTAGAATTTGAATGGTGACTATTTTACTGACCAATATAAATCCCTTGGCTATCATTGACACTAAAGTTATTTCTACCCAGATTGTACCTTCTCGGCAGGAGCTGCTGGAGCTCAAAGATATAGCTGGTGACTTGGAAGAGGATAACGAACAGTTACACCTGAAAGTGAACTGGCTACAACATGTCGAGGCACAAAATGGTGTGTGTATAGTATGACTTTAATTGGGTAAGAAGGAACTGGGGATACAGGTTTACACCGAAGATAGACACAAAATGCAGGTCAGGCAGCATCTCTGGAGAAAAGAATAGGTGATGTTTCGGATCAAGAATTAGAGGTATGGGAGGTACAAAACAAAGTAGAGCCTGCATCGATGACTCGGGGAGGGTGGCGCTGACAGTGGTCCATTGTTGGCTGGGGATGAGGTGATAATGAAGGAATACAAATGGTAAAATTAGCAAGAGGACTAGAGTGGGGGAGAGACAGACAGAGAGAAACATGGAAGGGTTATTTGGTTAGAGATCCTTCATCTCTTGAGTAAAAAGGAACTGCAGTTGCTGGTTTAAACCGAATATAGACACACAAAGCTGGAATAACTCAGTGGGACAGGCAGCATCTCTGGAGAGAAAGAATAGGTGACGTTTCGGGTCATGACCCTTCTTCTTTCTCATTATTTAAATGGTGATATGTGTTTTCTTACAGAGGATCTTCAAGCAAAATTGGAAGAATATGAAGAGCAACACCAGAACATGCAAGCAGATTTAGAACAAGCTACCAAGGGACAAACTTCCCAGGTTGGGAGAATTTGTGCTGCATTTAATTCCTCCATGTACAATCTTAATTCCAAGTGTGTGCATTCTGCACAGATTCAACAGTCTCAAGTATCCTGCTAATTAATATTACATTGTATTTCATGTTGCTTATTCAGATTAATTTTTAAATGGATCATTTATGTAAGTTTTTATTTTGCTCTTTTCTATTATCATCCTTATTTTCTGGCTTGATTCTTGCATCTGAGGGGTGCTATTTGCTTCCACACCAGATGGTTTCTGTATGCATTACCATACACATTGGACATGGAGAAAGTCTACTGAATTAGCTCGTGTGGTTGGGGAAGCAACAGAGTAGTTCCAGACTTTTTAATCTAGTTTGGGTAATTTTACCTATTAATATTATAAGGAATAATATTAGGTCATTCGGCCCATCAAGTCTACCCCACCATTCAATCATGGCTGATCAATTACTCCCTCCCAGCCCTATTCTCCTGCCTTCTCCTCTAACCTCTGACACCTGTACTAATCAAGAATCTATCTATGCCTGAAAAATATCCACTGACTTGGCCTCTACAGCCATCTGTGGCAAAGAATTCCACAGATTCACCACCTTCTGGCTAAAGAAATGTCACCTCATCTCCTTCCTAAAAGAACATCCTTTAATTCTGATTATCCAGAACTCTAAACATTTATTGGCAAGACTGATTTCTGAGGTTAGAGCGTGCCCAATGCTTGAGCCTATATTCTCCAGATTTTAGAAGAGTGTAAAGTGAAAGGAAGGAGCGGGTGTGGAGAAAGGTGTGTTTGACTGATAGGCTGATAGGATATTTTTCCTAATGGGAGAGTCAAGACCTAAAGGGCATAGCCTCAGGATAAGGAGCTGCAATAGACAATAGGTGCAGGAGTTGGCCATTCGGCCTTTCCATCCAGCAACGCCATTCAATGTGACCATGTTTGATCATCCCCAATCAGTACCCCGTTCCTGCCTTCTCCCTATATCCCCTGACTCCGCTATCTTTAAGAACTCTTTCTAGCTCGCTTCTGAAAGTATCCAGGGAACCGGCCACCACCTCCCTCTGAGGCAGAGAATTCCACAGACTCACAACTCTCTGTGTGAAAAAGTGCTTCCTCGTCTCCGTTCTAAATGGCTTACCCCTTATTCTTAAACTGTGGCCCCTGGTTCTGGACTCCCCAACATCGGGAACATGTTTCCTGCCTCTAGTGTGTCCAAACCATTAATAATCTTATATGTTTCAATAAGATGCGCTCTCATCCTTCTAAACTCCAGAGTGTACAACCTAGCCGCTCCATTCTCTCCGCATTTGACAGTCCCGCCATCCCGGGAATTAACCTTGTAAACCTACGCTGCACTCCCTCAATAGCAAGAATGGACTTCCTCAAATTAGGGGACCAAAACTGTACACAGTTCTCCAGGTGTGGTCTCACTAGGGCCCTTAACAATTGCAGAAATATCTCTTTGCTCCTATACTCAACTACTCTTGTTGTGAAGGCAAACATGACATTTGCTTTCTTCACCGCCTGCTGTACTTGCATGCTCACTTTCATTGACTGATGAGCAAGGACCCCCGGATCCCGTTGTACTTTCCCTTTTCCCCACTTGACATCATTTAGATAATAATCTGCCTTCCTGTTTTTGCTACCAAAGTGGATAACCTCACATTTATCCACATTAAACTGCATCTGCCATGCATCTGCCCACTCACCCAAACTGTCCAAGTCACCCTGCATTCTCATAGCATCCTCCTTACAATTCACACTGCCACCCAGCTTTGTGTCATCTGCAAATTTGCTAATGTTACTTTGAATCCCTTCATCTAAATCATTGATGTATATTGTAAATAGCTGCACAAAGCTTTGCAATACCCCATTAGTCACTGCCTGCCATTCTGAAAGGGTAACGTTAATCCCTACTCTTTGTTACCTGTTCACCAACCAATTTTCTATCCATGTCAACACTCTAGCCCCAATACCATGGGCCCTAATTTTGCCCACTAATCTCCTATCAAATTTGACCTTTTCTAATGGTTTCTGAAAGTCCAGGTACACTACATCCACTGGCTCTTCCTTGTCCATTTTTCTAGTTACATCCTCAAAAAATTCCTGAAGATTAGTCACGCATGATTTCCCTTTCGTAAATCCATGCTAACTTGGGCCGATCCTGTTATTGCTATCCAAATATGCTGCTATTTCATCTTTGACTCCAGCATCTTCCCCACCATCAATGTCAGGTTAACTGGTCTATAATTCCCTGTTTTCTCTCTCCCGCCTTTCTTATAAAATGGGATATCATTAGCTACCCTCCAATACAATGATTCCCAACCTGGGGCCATATGGCAAATTTCAGTGGGGGCACAGAAAGATTTTGGGATTTAGGGGGCCACAGGTTCAATGAAGGGGGCCACAGAGCTACCACCCTGTTGCCTCCTAAATTTCACTTCTAATAAATTTAAACCTATGTAGTTGAAATATTTTTGATGTTTGTGGAATAGAATAAAAGAGAATATATGTGCAATTATTACACTGATATTTTTATGGAAGGTATTATAATATTAAGTACTTTTTTCCGCTAATAATGTCAGGGGGGGGCCACAGAAAAATTAAAAGGTCCCAAGGGGGCCATGAGCTAAAACAAGTTGGGAACCACTGCTCTAATCCACAGGATCTGATCCTGAAGCTATAGAACATTGGAAAATTAACACCAATGTGTCCATGATTTCTAGAGCCACTTTCTAATGTACCCTGGGATGCAGACCATCAGGCCCTGGGGTTCTACCCAACACCATTTCCTGCCGAATGTGAATTTTCTTCCGTTCCTCCATCACCACAGATCCTCTGGCCACTAGCACATCAGGAAGATTGTTTGTGTCCTCCTCAGTGAAGATGGATCCAAAGTACTTGACATTTCCCCTCTGAGGATTGAGAATCTTTTGAATTCTTTACCCTCCGGAGCTGTGGATGGAGAACCATTCAGTATATTCAAGGGTTAGCCAGCTAGAATTTTACACTGTGGGAAAATTTAGGGTTATGGGGATTAGGTAAATGTTTAGATCAAAGATCTAATCAGCCATGATCACGTGATAGAACGAATAAGGCTCAAGGGCTGATTTTATGCAATAAAAGTTTCCAATTATCCAATTCTACAACTTGCAATTCTAATAACATGTAACAATATGTCTTGAAGATGTACATTAAATGGAACAAGTCAGTGCTTCATTGCCCATAGGTCCATTTATCTTAAAGACAATTAAAATACATTTACTTATATGTGAAAATCACTGAAATCATCATTTCCAGCAGAGAATAAAAAAGGGTAAACTATCTTTTACAAACTATAGTTTTCACCATGAAGTTCACTTTTTAATGCTGATCACACCTCTGGTCATCTTGCTGAATAACTCTCAACTACAAATCAGCTTGCTATTTTGTGAATCAAATATGTCCGGGAGGCAAACATAGAGAATCATTACTCTTGTATCATGTCTCAGCGTTTCCGTTTCTTATGGCATCAAGCATCTAATTGGCCAGTTAGATGAGTGGATGATGTTGCTTTGTGTGTAATGTGTCTGTAGACAAGTGAATCTGAATCTGCAGAGGAACTGCACAGCCGCCTGATCAAGTGGCGAGAAACGGTTTATCAGCCAACACCGAGCCATGACATCGATGAGAGGAATGTCATGGAATTAAGGATGAGGCAACTTGAGGAAGAAAGAGAAGGTAAATTGTGGTGCTCTCTGGTTCTCACTTGGAACAAATCATACAGTTTACTTTGTTTTAATTTAAAATATTTAAGAAGTGAATGACTTGATTTGTGATCTTGATGACTTGAAAGTCGAGTGCACCTCTATTTAGGGATCTGTTTGTTGTCCATATTTCAGTCAAGACAAAGGCTACTGTCGACTTTTTAAAGCTGGAATTCTAACATTTTTACTTTCAGCATCAAAATCCATGCTGACAATAGTTTTGTCCAGTTTTATTTACATTGGTAATTACAAAGGTAGCACACTTACCTTTTTGTCCAAATTGCCACGACACAGGCTTCACTCAGTTTATTCATGGATTTGCAGGTTCTCCTGAAGAAATACTGAAATAATATCAATACATAAATCAGTATTGGTATTAGTTGTCTCTGGGATACCAGTGATGTAAATTTAGCTTTGTTACTGCAAGCTTTTAAAATGTAAAGCCAGCCAGCCAGCTGCAATGTGTTTTACTCTCCGGAAGTGGCGGCGCTGTGATACAGCTGCGGCTCGCCTGCAGTCTGTCGGTTTTTTTTGTCTAGTTTAGTAATTTTTTTGGTTATTAGGTGGTGTTATGTGTGTGGGGGGAGGGTGAAACAGAGCTTTCTGTCTCTCCCTTCGGGGGAATGCGACTTTTTGGCGTATCCCCCTTCTCTTCCCCCGTCTGCGCTGAGGCCTAATGGCGGAGCTGGCGGCCTCCAACCTGCGACCGACCTCGAGGGTCCGGAGGTAGAGCCAGCCAGGACTCACCAACGCGAGGCTGGCCGTCTTCGAGCTGTGGCGACGTCCGGGTAGCGGCACGACTCGGCGCTCCGGTGAGGGCGAACGGTGCGGTGCTGAGACACTCCTGTGCGGCCGGCACGGCTACCGGCTGGAAGGCGCTCCCGTGTGAGCAGCCCGGTGCGGGGCTGAGACGCTGCCTTGTGGGCGGCCCGGTGCGGAGCGGAGACGGTGCCACGGCGGCTGAGGCGGCGTTCTGGCGGCGGCGACCTGGATCCGGGGCTCGGCCGCGGGCCAATGGAGGACAATGTCGGGAGCTCGCAGGTCACAGGCTGGTGCCTGTTTTCCGGAGCACCCGTTGCAACAGCTGCGGGCAGCTTCGACCACCCCCCGGGCCGCGGAGCTTGAACCGTGGGACTGATGCCATCGCCCGGTGGGGTATCGCCTTGGCGCAGAGGGAGAAGAGGAGGGAAGAGACAGTAACTCTAAGACTTTTGCCTCCATCACAGTGAGGAGGTGTTTGGTGAACTCACTGTGGTGGATGTTAATTTGTGTTTATTGTGTTTTGTTATTATTACATGTATGGCTGCAGGCAACAGCATTTCGTTCAGACCGAAAGGTCTGAATGACAAATAAAGGATTCAATTCAATTCAATTCAATTTTAGCCCAGTCAGAAACTAACACCTTAACTTGGGGCAGCCACAAGGTAGTGATGGTTACCAGGGTCCAATCAGTCCATATTGTGTCTGTGCTCATGTTGTCTTTCTGAATGACGTGTCTTCCTGTGGCACAAAACTGTTTGAGGATAACTGGTTCTTTCCCGGCTGCTCTGATCCAGATTTGATCTCAGAACTGCAGGAGCTGGAGGAGTAACAGGGGGATCTTCAGAGACGAGGACAGGATCAAGGATGGACAAAGCAGACCACAGCTGGCCAAAAGCTTAGGGTATGTGCTCAGTCTGACACTTAAATATCTGTGGAAATGTAATGCTTCAGTTCCCTCAACATTTTACGCTGTTATTAATTTTAAGCTTTGCCAAGGTTGAATAAAATAGTTTTCTGTTTGGAGGGGGGAGGGGAGGGGGGGCAGCACAGTGGCACAGTGGCAGAGTTGCCGCCTTACAACACCCGGCACCCGGGTTCAATCCTGGTATTCAATACCGGAAGGTAGCCGGTTCGAATCCCGCTTGGAGTGCATACTGTCGTTGTGTCCTTGGGCAAGACACTTCACCCACCTTTTCCTGTGTGTGAATGTGTGTGAATGTGTGTGAGTGATTGGTGGTGGTCGGAGGGGCCGTAGGCGCAGATTGGCAGCCACGCTTCCGTCAGTCTGCCCCAGGGCAGCTGTGGCTACAGAAGTAGCTCACCACCACCGAGTGTGACTGAGGAGTGAATGAATAATGCGATGTAAAGCGCCTTGAGTATTAGAAAGGCGCTATATAAATCCCATCCATTATTATTATTATTATTAATCCTGACCACTGGTGCTGTCTGTACCGAGTTTGTACGTTCTCCCCGTGACCACGTGGGGTTTCTCCGGCTGCTACTGATTCCTCCAACACTCCAAAGGCGTACAGGTTTGCAGGTTAATTGGCTTGGGTAAAACTTGTAAATTGTCCCTAGTGTGCAGGATAGTGTCCAGGGTGAGCGCTGGTCGGCCTGGACTCATTGGGCCGAAGGGCCTGTTTCCCTGCTGCATCTCAAAAGTCTAAAGCCTTCAGTAGTTTTGAGAAGGTAAATATTTACTGAGATTTGCTAAACTGATAAAGCCTTCAACTCAATTGTCAATGCCATTATAAGTTGGACTGAGATGGATGGCTTCATAATAGGAGAAAGCATTATATCAGGCTCAATCATGTTCCATTTCTAATATAAAAGTAAAATGACATCAATAGAGACAGATTTTGGAAATCACTGACAAATCTGGAAAGTACAGCAATATTTGTCATTTTAGCAAATTTACCCCTTTATATATAAACATTTGAACAGTTCAAATTAAAGATCAGTTTTGGACATGATGGGCAAAATGACAGCTTCTGGGGTTGTGACAACCTGATCAATTTTAACTCCCATTTTTCATGTTTAGTGTTAATAGTCATTGGGTTCCATCCAGTGTGCACAGTATCTCTGTCTCTGTTACTGACGATCATTTACCCATCTGTATTTTTCAAGGGAAGTATTTAAAATACATCAAAGCAAATGAGTAGAGCGTTGGTGAATACATTTTAGCTTGATACCAAGTAACTACATTTGGGAAATTTAAAGGGTTGTTAATACAGCAACTTTGTTGTTCCGTGGTACAAATGTATTGTGAATTCATGTGCAAGGAAGTAAACGTTTCTATTATTATTCAGGATACTATTATTTATGAGGGAATAAAACGTTAAAGTCACAAACAGAAGAACATTCTCGTGTTTTATACCTTCTGCCCAAAGTACAGCAAGTGAAGATGTAAACTGAGCAATAGTTGAGCTATTTGACTTCTCCAATACTTCCGATGTCAACAAATACTCCTTTAATGTTTGATCTGCCTCCAGTGTATCAATGACCACATTGGCAACATATCTCCCCACAGCATTGGTTGTCACTTGGGTAGTCTACACCCCAGCGGTATCAACATTCTCTAATTTTATATAGCCCTCGTCTTCTCCCTCCTCCCCATCCCCCTTCTCAGCTCTCCTTCTAGTCCTACTGTCTCCGCCTCTTCCTTTCTTTTTACCCCCCCTCTCATCAGTCTGAAGGAGGGTCTTGACCCGAAACGTCGCCTATAGATGCTTTCCTCCGTAGATGCTGCCCCACCGGCTGAGTTTCTCCAGCATTTTTTGTCGACCTTTGATTTTTCCAGCATCTGCAGTTCTTTCTTAAATAGATCTTGGAGAAGGCTGAACCAGCAGGCAGCTGCACAAATTAACATAGAAAACTTCTGCTGAAAGTCATGACTTGCAGGGCCAACTAGACCAAAAAACTGAGTTGTGTTGTTGCAGAAACAAATGCATTGAATATTGAAAGTCTTCAGAATGAGAATAAAGAACTTCACACATCTTTGAGTAGGTGGACTGCTGAGCGCAGTCAACTACAGGGGAAGGTGAATGAGAATGAACTCGCAACACATCTTGTGTGGGATCAGGCACAGGCATTCAACACTGAAAATTGTCGGCTTAAAGCAGAACTTGATGAGATGAAGTCTGCATTTCAAAGGAAAGTTGGTGAATTTAAAGTTGGTGATGTCATTGAATCAGCAAGCACATTTACTGCAACAGCTCCAAGCCAAAACTTGAGCAGTTGGGCCAATATATGCAGATGATTGCAGGGTTGCAACATCAGGAGCAAGTTGTGGTGTGTGAAGCAGGTCAGCTCAAGCAGACTCTGCAAGAGAAAGATAAATATCTACAACAGCAGGGAGATGAGTTTGGACACCTCCAGAAGAAATCTGTAGAACACCAAGCCCTGGAAAAGCAATCATGCAAAACATGGAAACCATTTCCAAACTTCAAAGTCAAATCCAAGACTTGACCATGAAAACACACAAACTGAAGCACACCATCAAGGAGAGAGACTTGCTGCTGGCCTGTAAAGTGGAAGATTGTGTCAAACTCAGGACGGTTCATTCTGAAATGGACGACACCATTTCACAACTTTGAGCGCAATTGGCAGCTTCCAGTTCTGAAGCTGAGAGGTTGAAATGTGTTATTAAGGAAATGGAATTGGCCCTCTCTCAAATAAAGGAGCACGCAGCAGCTTGCAAAGAGGCAGGAGGCAGAGGCTTCTCTCCGAAGCTGATGGTATATCCACAGAGAAACAGAACCTAAACGTTGCCTGTGAAAGTCTGAAGCAGACACTGGACATCCTAACTCATGAGAAGCAATAATATTCTCAACAGTTGGATTCACTGAAAAACTCCCAGATGGCAGATTTGTCAGAGTGGAAGACAAAGCACGATGAATTAAAGCACGAATATGAATCTCTTTTGTAATCCCTCGAAAATATCAGCAATGAGATGGATAAGTTGAGGCAAATAGTTGAGATGGCAAGAAAAGAGAACCAGGAGGTGATGTTCAAGCTCCTCGATGTAGAAGCCAAACGACAAAGCATGGAGAGGCAGCTTGAGGAAGCTGGTGCCCAAAATGAAAAAATAAAGGACAAAATGAGAAAGCTTACAAAATCCAAGCAGCAGCGAGTTCAGGAGCTTGAGGAAGAGATTGAAAGAATTAGCAGCGAGTTACAAACTATTACCACAAAGCAGAGTCACGCAAGTGAATTGTCTGCCCAGTACAATCAGCTCCAGGAGGAAAGCAAATCACTGAAGCAAACTTCTCACCATCTTAAAGCAGAGTTTTGAAAAAACCCAAAATGAGGGCGAGCTTCTGCTGAATGAATTTAATTCATCCATATCCATCATAGAGGAGTTGCAGAGTGAGGATGATTCTTATCAGGCTGATTTTAATGAACCACTGTCATTAGAATCCCAATCCCTGGAGGACCAGCCTGTGCTGAAGGAAGGAAAGGTTCACACGACAGGGCAAGTAGGACCATTGTTGTCTCAGAAGCGTAGACAATTAGAGGATGACAAATCTCTTCTCCAGGAAGAACTTGAAAATTTCCAGGAAATGTCAGAAAAGGCCAAAAATGAGAGAGTGTTTGGAGGCAGAATGACTTAAAAATGTCGACAAGATAGATCAGTTAACATATGCAATATAATTTACTTGTCAATGAATTGGACTGCTTCAGAGAAGAGAAACGTCATCTGATCAAAGAAAAAGAGGTACAGGAAATAAAACTGGTGAAAGAATTTGAAGTGAGGCTTCGGTCTGCTCGGAGGGGTATTACCTCGTCTAAAGGTGAGACCAAGGAGCTTCGAGAATTGTTAAAAAGTGAAGCAGCAGGAAATAATGATTTTGCAGAAGGACTGCATCAAGTACCAGGAGCTCATTTTGGATTTAGAGTGATGTGTCAAAACATCGGAATCTACCTGTGATGAAATGAGCAAGAGACTAGAGTCTATGACTGCAAAAGCTTCCAAGTCTGGAAGGCGTCAAACTTGTTCAAGAAGAACTTGCATCTTATAAAGTCTTGCTCCAAGACACCAGAACTGAAACTGAAGGTGCTCGAATGCAGTACTTAAGGTTCACAGCAGATCTTCGAAAGAACGAAGAGAAGACAAAAGCACAAATTACTAAGAAGGAGAAGGAACTACTTGAGATTTTAGATCAACTGAAAACAATTCATCTGAAAGAAATATTGAGATATCAGGATAAACTGGATTTGCTGGAACGGGACAAAGACAGAGTGGATGCAGCAACGTTGGAAATTGAGAGGCATTTCCCAGCATCCAAAGCTAATGTTGAGCAGTAAGGATGCAGAGTTCTCAAAGCTTGTCTCATCAAAAGACAGTGACATTTCTGACCATTTAGTGGAAATCCAGCAGCAACATAGAAAGCAAATAGATGACTATGAAAAGAATTTGAGGATTCTCCAACAAGATAATCAGAAAGGAGCCAGAGCCATGAAAAAGCTGGAGATCCAACTTGTTAAGGTTAGGAAAGAAAAAGACAAAGCTGTTAGCCAGACGGGTGCCTTCACAAAATCGATGGCCTCCTTGCAAGATGACCGAGACCGCATGTTATCAGAATATACGGAGCTGGAACAATGGCATCTCGACATGCATTGCCAGAAACATCGCATCATTCAGGAGAGTGCAGCTGAAAACAATGAACTGAAGCAAGAGATCGGAAATGTTCTCAACCAGATGGATGACCTTAATTCTGACAACGCGCTGTTAAAAGCACAGTTGGTTCAGTACAGGGGGAGCTAAACCAGGTCCTGTCTTTGAAGGATAATCAGTTGAAGCAAAAGCAACAACAGCAAATTAAGAATCTTGAGAATGAGAAATCCATCTTCAAAGAGCAATGGAAAGTTGCACAAGGACCCCTTAAACAAAGTAATGAAAGCCCAAAGTCCTTGCAAGAAGAAAATCTGCAAATTTTGGAACAGCTTACAGAGCTCAAGGCTATTGGTTTCCAAAAAGAAGAGGATAAAAATGATACAAATGAGAGGCAATTAATTCAAGTGCTTCAGCAACAACTTAAAACTAAAACTCTGGAATGCGAAGAACTCAAAAAAGAAAACTAATATTAGAAGAGCTGACTTAAAAGAATTGAAAATTTATGAACAGAATTTGAAAATCTGGCGGGAGTGAAAATGTCTGAAAGTGCTGATGGAATAGTGGAGGAGAAACCTGAAGAATATTTGGTGGGATTGTCAGTGATGAAGCAAAGACTTTTGGATGTTATTAATGAGAACAAGGAAGTTGCTTCTCGGGCAGAATCTTTTGAGAAAACGTTGCTGGCAGTACAGATGGACAGAGACAGATGTCTGGAGGATATTCGAAAACTTCAAATAAGGCAAACATGATCTCAAGGTAGAAATTAATGTTTTTTAAGCACAAATCTTAGAAGGGACTTTTTAAAAGAGCACTTTCATTTACTAATGACATGCACGGAAACAAGCCCTTGCATCAATGAATAAATTGAGCAGGATACTAAATCTCAAGGTACTAAAGATGAAGCCATGACATTGCTCATTGATGGGACTTGTGCCTCAGGATGCATATGATAAATAAATATTTGTGTTTTTACATTTTAATTTAAAAGATTCCAAGATGGACACAGCAAAGATATGTTGTAATCATGTTTTACATTCATGTGTGTATAAAGATTGAGCACTATAACCATATAACCATATAACCATATAACAATTACAGCACGGAAACAGGCCATCTCGACCCCTCTAGTCCGTGCCGAACACATAATCTCCCCTAGTCCCATATACCTGCGCTCAGACCATAACCCTCCATTCCTTTCCCATCCATATAACTATCCAATTTATTTTTAAATGATAAAAACGAACCTGCCTCCACCACCTTCACTGGAAGCTCATTCCACACAGCTACCACTCTCTGAGTAAAGAAGTTCCCCCTCATGTTACCCCTAAACTTCAGTCCCTTAATTCTCAAGTCATGTCCCCTTGTTTGAATCTTCCCTACTCTCAGTGGGAAAAGCTTTTCCACGTCAACTCTGTCTATCCCTCTCATCATTTTAAAAACCTCTATCAAGTCCCCCCTTAACCTTCTGCGCTCCAAAGAATAAAGCCCTAACTTGTTCAACCTTTCTCTGTAACTTAGTTGCTGAAACCCAGGCAACATTCTAGTAAATCTCCTCTGTACTCTCTCTATTTTGTTGACATCCTTCCTATAATTAGGCGACCAAAATTGTACACCATACTCCAGAATTGGCCTCACCAATGCCTTGTACAATTTTAACATTACATCCCAACTTCTATACTCAATGCTCTGATTTATAAAGGCCAGCACACCAAAAGCTTTCTTTACCACCCTATCTACATGAGATTCCACTTTCATGGAACTATGCACAGTTATTCCCAGATCCCTCTGTTCACCTACATTCTTCAATTCCCTACCATTTACCATGTACGTCCTATTTTGATTTGTCCTGCCAAGATGTAGCACCTCACACTTATCAGCATTAAACTCCATCTGCCATCTTTCAGCCCACTCTTCCAACTGGCATAAATCTCTCTGTAGACTTTGAAACTCTTCTTCATTACCCGCAACCCCACCTATCTTAGTATCATCTGCATACTTACTAATCCAATTTACCACACCATCGTCCAGATCATTGATGTACATGACAAACAACAGTGGACCCAACACAGATCCCTGTGGCACCCCACTCGTCACTGGCCTCCAACCTGACAAACAACCATCCACCATTACTCTCTGGCATCTCCCATTCAGCCACTGTTGAATCCATCTTGCTATTCCACCATTAATACCCAACCATTGAACCTTCTTAACCAACCTTCCATGAGGAACCTTGTCAAAGGCCTTACTGAAGTCCATATACACAACATCCACTGCTTTACCCTCATCAATTTCCCGAGTAACATCTTCAAAAAATTCAAGAAGATTAGTTAAACATGACCTTCCAGGCACAAATCCATGTTGACTGTTCCTAATCAGACCCTGTTTATCCAGATGCTTATATATATTATCTCTAAGTATTCTTTCCATTAATTTGCCCACCACTGACGTCAAACTAATAGGTCTATAATTGCTAGGTTTACTCTTAGACCCCTTTTTAAACAATGGAACAACATGCGCAGTACGCCAATCCTCCGGCACTATTCCCGTTTCTAATGACATTTGAAATATTTCTGCCATAGCCCCTGCTATTTCTACACTAACTTCCCTCAATGTCCTAGGGAATATCCTGTCCGGACCTGGAGACTTATCCACTTTTATATTTCTCAAAAGTGTCAGTACTTCCTCTTCTTTGATCCTCATAGTTTCCATAGCTACTCTACTTGTTTCCCTTACCTCATTATTTTCATTTTGCAGGAAAAGGAAGAACTGGAAACCCTTCAGCAAACAACACAGCAGGAGCGCAGAGAGCAAGTTCCGTCCTCCTGCAAGAATGAATTGGCTGAGCTAAGGTTTGGTTCTCCTTGGACTGGGATATCAGTTGCATTTCTATTGTGCCATACGATCAAATGGGATTATCCCTTGATGCTTTGGCCAGTTAACAACGTTTGAAGTGTCGATGATGGTAGCAAACACGGCAGTCAATTTTCGTAGGGTGGTGTCGTAGAGCCACAAATGATTCAACTCCTTGACGAAGGAGAATCCATCTGGTTAAAGGAGGACATTCTGTTGCGAATGGCTGAACGGCTTCCTTTAGTTTGTTTTAGATTAGTTCAGTTTAGAGAGAATCTAAATCCAAGCTGAGTATCAACACGCATTTGGGATTGTTTCAGTTCAATAGGCTCCCATTTGGCATATCATCAGCCCCTGGGATTTTTCAAGGGTTTCTAGAGGGAATTGAAGGTGTGGTGTGTTACTTGGATGACATCCTCATCTCAGCTCCTGGCAGGCAGTCACATGATGAAAGGTTGGAAGTGGTACTCAAACGCCTTGAGACACACAGTGTAAGAGTGAAGGCACAAAAGTGTGAGTTCTTTCACAACTCGGTAGAGTACTTGGGTCATAAGATAGACAAGGATAGTCTACACCCCACCAAGGGTAAAGTTGATGCGATCAAGAACACCCCCACTCCCAGAAACAGGCCCTTTGTCCTACTGAGTTTGTGCCGACCAGCAACCATCCCGTACACTAGCGCAATCCTACACACTAGGGACAAATTACAATTTTAACCAAGCCAAATAGCCTACAAACCCTCACGTCTTTGGGATGTGGGAGGAAACCAGAAAACCTGGAGGAAACCTACGCAGCCACAGGGAGAAGATGCAAACTCCACACAAACAGCAGCTAGTTGGAGGTCTATTATGTGGTGGGGGGTGGGGGGGGGGGGGGGGACCTTTATTTATTTGTCCCCTACCTGGTCGGAGAGGCAGCATCCTTCCAAGCTGCTTCTTCGCCCCGTCCTCGCGGCCTACCATCGAGAATGGAGCGGCGTTTCCTGTCGGGACCGGCCGGGACTACAGCTTCGGCGGCGGTGCAGCGCTGGGATACCAACAGGGAGCGGGCGATGCCTTACGGGGTCGCCGTGCGGTAAGCTCCGGAGCGCTGTGGCCGCCAACTCCCAACATCGCGGAGTTGTGGCTGCGGGCGTCCGGCAGCGGGCGGCGCTGGATTTGGAGCGCCGCGGAGCCAGGGATCGAGTTCGCCGGGGTCGGAGCTCCAACCGGCGCGGCCTGAGGGCTACGAGTGCCCCGGTCTCCGGTCTCCGGGGAGGAGGCAGCCGCTCCAGACTTTCCAAGCCGCTTGAGGAATTGTTTCACCTGATGCCGGAGTTCCATCTTCACGGCAAGAGGGCCCTGAAAATCATCGGACTGGCTGCAAGGCCACAAATGGGCCCCGACCTCGTGTGTTTCAGAGGAAGAGGACTAACTTTCTGGTGCCTTTCCCCACAGTGGACATTTTTGATTCTGCTGCTGGGGGACGTTTGTGTTGAACTCTATAATGTGTTGTGTCCATTTTCTTTATTTTAACCTTTTTCTATGGTATGGATACTTATTACCTATTTTCTGTAAAGCACTTTGGTGTCAATGTGAGTTGACTTAAAACGTGCTATATAAATAAAACTTACTTACTTACTTACTACCTACAGTCAGGATTGAACCTGGGTCTCTGGCGCTGTAAGGCAGTAATTCTGCCCCCACTGTTACTTGATAGAATCTGAAGAACCATGTTTTTTTATTTTATTTTATTTATTTAACCTTTATTTAACCAGGAGAAGTCTCATTGAGATTAAAAATCTCTTTTACAAGAGAGTCCTGGCCAAGACAGGCAGCAGCACAGTTCCACAGTTACAGACAATAATTTAAAAAAAACAACAGAGAACATATAAATAGAGTCACAGTCAGAACATCATCAAACAAAGCATGTACAGACAGAAGAGCCCGCTTCAACATCATTAAGAAGGAATTTAAATCTGTTTATAGAAACCAGCTCCTTAAGTTTCAGTTCATTCTGCAGCTGGTTCCATGCGAAGGGAGCAGCATAACTAAATGCCCTTTTCCCCAGTTCAGTACGGACTTTAGGTACAGTTAGTAAGAACAAGTCCTCAGAGCGGAGCTGATAAGTTCCTGTGCTTTTTCGAATTACATACTTCTGCAGGTATGAAGGAAGAACACCGAGGATAGTCTTATAAATAAGGATATGCCAATGATGGAGTCTGCGGGTGGACAGGGCAAACCATCCAACTTGAGCATACAAAGTGCAGTGGTGCGTGAGGGTTTTAAAATTAGTAACAAATCTCAGTGCTCCGTGGTAGACCGTGTCCAAAGACTGTAGGCATTTTGAAGATGCATTCATATATAAAACATTACCATAGTCCAACACAGACATAAACGTTGCAGCAACAAGTCTTTTTTTGGCTTCAAAAGAAAAACAAGATTTGTTTCTAAAGTAAAAACCTAATTTTATCTTTAGTTTTTTCACAAGTTGCTGGATATGAGGTTTAAAAGAGAGAGAATCGTCAATTATAATTCCCAGATATTTATATTGAGGCACAGATTCAACCACAGAGCCCTGCAAAGTGGTGATAGGAGGGAGGTCCGAGGGCTTTGATTTAGCTTTAGTGAACAGCATGAGCTTTGTCTTGTCAGCATTTAAAACAAGTTTTAAATCACACAGGTTACGTTACACAGTGTTAAAAGCAGTTTGGAGCTGACAGAGAGCCTGATTTGGGGTAGACGCAGAGCAATATATCACTGTGTCGTCAGCATAAAAGTGAAAATTTGCGTTCGGAGCTTTATGATCTAGACTATTAATATAAATAGTAAATAATAAAGGCCCTAGAACCGATCCCTGTGGCACACCCTTGGATACATTAAGAGAGCTAGAAGTAATACCTTCTGCTCGCACACACTGGGATCTGCCTGATAGATAGTTTTTAAACCAACAGACAGCTTGATCAGACAAACCGATGCTGCATAGTCTTTGTAACAATAAGGCATGATCCACAGTATCGAAAGCCTTTGATAGGTCAACGAAAAGGGCTGCACAGTGTTGCTTATTGTCTAAAAATTCAATAAAATAATTTACTACTTTTAAAGCAGCTGTTGACGTACTATATTTTTTCCTATAACCAGATTGAAATTCAGATAAAATACTGTTAGTTGATAAAAAGTCCTTCAGTTGTTGGTTTACAATGGATTCCAGCACCTTAATTAAAACAGACAGCTTGGAGATGGGCCTATAGTTGTTTAGCACAGTGGGGTCCCCCCCTTTTAACAGTGGGAGAACAAAGGCAGATTTCCAAATAAGGGGAATTTCGTTTGTCTCCAGGGATAGATTAAAAAGATAAGTCAGAGGCAATGCAATAAAATCAGCGGCTAACTTTAGGAAGTAAGGCTCAAGGTTGTCTGGACCTGCCGATTTTTTTGTATCTAAACATCTCAGGGCCTTATGCACCTCTGAAAGTGTAACAGTGTACACAATGTGGATGGAATTAGAGAATTCTGCTTATAGTAGCACTGAATGATTTAGCCACTTAATGCTCCCCCTTTCCTCTTTGACATGCGTCTTTGAATTGTTTTTAAAAATATATATTATTATTGAGTCTTTTTTACCACTTTTTAAGGGAATATAACCTAGGTCATAATTTGCTGAGTGAAAAATAATTTCTCCTCCTCTTCCCCTGGCATTTTTGCTAGTTTCTATACCCTTGCTTCCTCCAATTCAAGAAATGGTCTTTCCTGTACTGCTCCATCAAACCGCTTGTAGAGGAATCCACTGACTGCAGAAAGCAGCTGCTTCAAAGTCCTTGGAGAAGATTCCTTGAAAGCCGTGTGTTCTTCCCAGCCATTGGTATCGATGATATTTCATTGAGAAGGTGGGGTTACTGTGTTATCGTTTACGCTGCTGTTTTCTTTCCAGGCATGGACCTCTTCTTGTCAGACCAGCACCCAGGGAGCAAACCATTGAAGTGGAATCAATCGAGGAATGTGAGGAGGCTTTGGAGATAAACCCCAGTGAACAGGTGGTGGTGGCACGGAAGGTGTGTATTGCCAATCAATTCTTTGTTTTTTAGTTTTAATGTAATTTCCTGACATTTTACACTGTATCTTGCCCCCCACCCCCACCCCAGTGAACTGGGCAACTCTGGAAAACCTGCTTCCATGTACTTACTAACTAATAAATAGGATACATAGTACATCGGTTTGGAGTGGGTGATTCAGGCATCAACACAGAAAACCTGGCCTGGTTTCTTTGTCCAGCCTCGAGGTCTGCACGTGGTGCCCCTCCCCTCACCCAGCAACTCCTCCTCTCCTGGGAGACATGAGGTGTTTGAGTTACTCTCATGTCGCACTCACGCGAATCGGTTTTCAAATGCATATCTCTAATCTCTCTGTTTCAGTATGAAAGAGCGCAGTGAATACAGGCCAAGGTGTAAGCTAAATCTCAAAATAAATGTAATAAATTTGGTTATCTCATCTTAACCAAAAGAAGATCTGAAATGTAGAGACACCTTTCCAGGAACAGAGAGAGCAGGAAAAACAGCTGATGAAGGTTCATCTTTCCCCACCTTCATCATGCTGTATAGTGTAAGAATGGATACGTCACCCATCACCAAGGAATCCAAGACTAACCATGGAAGCACTGTCATTTTCTGGTTGACTGTGACAGAGGATTGTTTAGAATCGAGACCTCCTGTCCAATAGTTCACCAAGGAATCTACATTGCTTGTTTTCTCATAGAATCGTGCATTCATTTGGACCATTGTATTGAAGCCGCTACCACCCATATGTACATTATAATGTAGATCCTTGTAACATGATCAATAAATACAAATCTTCACATCTGTACCTTGGTATTTTACCAATTAGTTTAATCCTGAAAGAACTAATTAGTTGAGGTTCATAAGAGATAGGATAAGAATTAGGCCATTTGGCCCATCAAGTCAACTCCTTGATTCAATCATGGTTGATCTACCTCTCCTTCCTATCCCCATTCTCCTGCCTTCTCCCCATAACATCAGACACCTGTATGAGGTTAGATTAGCTATTTACCTCTGTTTCTGTTTTGCAGGCGAAGAGTCGAGTGAATTTCTTCAAACGCTTATTTACTGCCCGAAAATGAAGACTTCCCGGACCAGGTCACGCTACTTGGTCTTGGCGTACTTTGCAACAACAAATTTGCTTGTTTACATGTGCCTGGCGAGGTGTTTGTAGACGCACTACAGATGGGAATGACACCAATGTATTTATCAAAGCTGTTAATGAGTTGAACATTGATCACACGTGTATAAATGAATACTGTATTGTTAATGTATGAAGGCAGCCCCCAGCGATGCATGTTGGTGTTGAACCGGCCGACCCCTGTACGGAGCCGGTTCAGGGCGACCCACTCTTTGCGGGGCTGGTCTGAGCTGGGTGGGGCTGTGGTGTTCGGTGCAACAGTGAATTGAAGAGGTCGGGAAGTCTGATCCCAGCTGGTTCTCCAAGCTCCTAGTGTGTTGAAACCGGAGCCACAGAGGGTGGCTGCGTGACGGGAGAAGGGGCGACAAGATGACAGGCGTTGAGGTCCCAGTTGCTGTGAGTCCTGGGCGAGGTGGTGCAAAGGATGTTTTGCATCTGATGGGGCCTTGCACACCAGCCTGTGGGTGAAGTACTCTCTGTGAAGCTTGTCGGGTGTGATACCTGCGAGCACCGGCAGAAGTTCCGTCTGAGTAGGACGTAGGCAGCCGGTTTTGATCCGCATGGTGTCGTTGAGGATGGCGTCTAACTTGCTAGTATGAGCGCTGCTGCATCATGCTGGGGCGGTGTACTCAGCGGCGCTGTACATGAGTGCAAGAGCACTGGTTCAGAGAGTAGATGTCCTGGCGCCCCATGAAGATCCAGCCAAGCAACGCAGGAGGTTGTTCCGCGCAGAGACTGTAGCACGGAGAGCTTCAAGGTGTTGCTTGTAGGTCAGCTGCCGATCTAGTTTCAACCCAAGGTATGTAGGAAATGGGTTATAGGGTAGTGGTGACACATTGAGGGTGACGGTTTGCTGGCGTTGTGCTTTCTTGTTCAGGTGAAAGGCCGTTGTGGTGGTTTTTGCCACATTCAGTTTTAGTCTCCAGGCCTTAAGGCAGCCCGCGAAAAGTTCCATATCCACTGAAAGCACATCCTCCATGTTTGACCAACTCCTGTCCGAATGCAGTAGGGCCAGGTCATCTCCGTATCCATACTGGCCCTAGTTCGTGCATGGCAGGTCGCTGATAAAGAGATTGAAGTGCAGGGGAGCCAGTACCGAGCCTTGGGGGACTCCGTTTCTTAGCCGTTGCAGTCGGCTAGATTGTCTGTCGCTGGTCTTGAGTACAAAACTGCAGTTGGCCAGGATGTTGGCAAGGAACCGCACGAAATGGCAGTCAGGAATGGTGTGGAGGAGCTTCAAGATCAGGCCCTGGTGCTACAATGTATCGTAGGCGGCAGTGAGGTCCACCAGTGTGAAGCCCGACTTGCCAACCTTTTCCAAACTGTCTTCGATGTTGTTGGTCAGCTTGACTATTTGGTGGGTAGTGCAGAGTCCCGTACAGAAACGTATACAGGACACAGAGGAGTCCACACGCTTGTTTGGTGTTGGTAGCCCAATGACGGTGGCTTTCCACCAGATCTACCGGCAGAAGTTCCGTCTGAGTAGGATGTAGGCAGCCGGTTTTGATCCGCATGGTGTCGTTGAGGATGGCGTCTAACTTGGACTGACCAATGAGGCAAGAGGAGTAGAACTCATGGAGCCAGACCTGGCATTTAGGACCGCAGTGTTTCAGGAATTCTGGGGGGATGTTATCAGAACCCTGGGCTTTTCCGCATTTCAATTGAGTGATGACAGGAGAGAATTCTGCAGAGGAAAAGGCTGCTGACAGGAGCCCATCAGCGCCTGGAGCTTTCCAAAGATTAGTGGTTTCCTGTTTGACAGAACGAGTATGATTCTTGTCCTCGTCTTTGAAGTTGCCGTTGGCCGGGAGCTGGTGGGCGATGGAGTTGGCCGTGACAGGGCAATGCTTTGGGCGGGTACTTCGACCAGTGATGCGATTGAAGGTCTTCCAAGCCACCCTACTGGAGTGTGTGAAGTCGATTCCTTGGACTGTCTCTTCCCACCACTCTCTGCGCTTCCTGTCGAGGCAACTTGTCAGTTCCGTAGCCTTGGAGGCAGCCTCTTCGCCAGGTTCAGCGTCCAGGAATGCGTCGTAGCATGCGTCACACTCTTCGTCCCATGTGGGGATGTACCGGCAATGATAGCCATGACGAATAGAACACTTCGCTGCCCTGATGAGTTTACAGAAGTAGGCTTTGTCAAGATTGGTGGAGGTGGAGGTGGGAAGATTGTCGATCCAGAAGTCCATCTGACTTGTGAACTGGTCCCACCTGGCCTTGCGGAAATTCCACCTCTTTGCAGGGTTGGTTGGGAGAAGCTCGATGGGGATGTTCGGGATAATCAGAGATGGGCGATGTTGTGATTTCGGGAAGTGATCCAGGATGATACGGTGTGGGGATGGTCCATTCAGGTTTGCAAAAGCCAAGTCAATGTTGGTAGTGGTGTTCCACCTGCCAGAGTGGAAGCTGTCCGGTTGTTTTGGGTCGTACAGGAGTTGAACGGCAGTAGCTAAGGCTCAGTCTTCTAGTGCAGCGCCATCTGAGTTAGTTGAACGGTAGCCCCAGGTGGTGCTGTGGCAGATAAAGTTTCTGGTGTAGATGCAGTGCGAACCAAAGGTGGGGATGGAGTCTTTGTGGAGCTTGGTAGAAGGTGGCTTGTATACATTGATGACCGTGACACCTTCGACTTGCGTTGTTGCCCATTCCACATCGCAGTCAGGAATGGACACTGCAATCGGTTTCCATTTTGCTGTGTCCCTTACAAAAGTGGCAATCCCGTGGGTGTTGCTCTTGGTGCAGGCGGCCAGGGTATAACCAGGGATCTTCAGATGGGAGCTATCACTTTTGTGAGTCTCTTGGAGCAGGATTGCAATGACTTTGTGGGTCTGTAGCAGATGTTCAATGATGGTGGTTTTGGCCTTGGTGAGATCTTCTGCATTCTGCTGCAGCAGGGCGAGGCCATCCGGTTCGACATCTGTAGGTGCCCGCCCTAAAAAGGGCGCATGCTCCTGGTTGGCACCGAGCTGCAGCGACTGAGGTTGCATTAGGGCTGCAAGCTGTTGTTGTTCGCCGTTATTTCTGCTGCCGTCCCTGTTTGTTGTCGTTTGCCTGACTGAGGTCAGTTGACAGGGCTCACCATGGGGAGGTCGACAACATGAGCCCTATGTGTTATATAAAACGGTTATACACGTTTATTCAGGACATAAATCCGGCTTGTTCAGCAGGTAGTTGGGGGTCGAAGATTGGATCGAGCCGGGCCAGGAGAAGCCGTTCAAGAAGCTTGTATGGGACACAGAGGAGTGAGATGGGCCGATGGTTCCTTGGGTCGTACACTCGCTTGTATTGGTGTTGGTAGCACAATGACAGTGGCTTTCCACCTGATCTACGGAATGTACTGACCAATGAGGCAAGAGGAGTAGAACTCACGGAGCCAGACCTGGCATTTAGGACCGCAGTGTTTCAGGAATTCTGGGGGATGTTATCAGGACCCTGGGCTTTTCCGCATTTCAATTGAGTGATGACAGGAGAGAGTTCTACAGAGGAAAAGGCTGCTGACAGGAGCCCATCAGCACCTGGAGCTTTCCAAAGATTAATGGTTTCCTGTTTGACAGAACGAGTATGATTCTTGTCCTCATCTTTGAAGTGGCCATTGGCCAGGAGCTGGTGGGCGATGGAGTTGGCCGTGACAGGGCAATGCTTTGGGCAGGTACTTTGACCAGTGATGCGATTGAAGGTCTTCCAAGCCACCCTACTGGGGTGTGTGAAGTCGATTCCTTGGACTGTCTCTTCCCACCGCTCTCTGCGCTTCTTGTCGAGGCGGATTGTCAGTTCCGTAGCCTTGGAGGCAGCCTCATCGCCAGGTTCAGCGTCCAGGAATGAGTCGTAGCATGCGTCACACTCTTCGTCCCATGTGGGGATGTACCGGCAATGATAGCCACGAGGAATGGAACTCTTCGCTGCCCTGATGAGGAGTTTGCAGAAGGCTGAGTAGGCTTTGTCCAGATTGGTGGAGGTGGGGGTGGGAAGGCTGTCGATCCAGAAGTCCACCAGACTTGTGAACTGGTCCCACCTGGCATTGCGGAAATTCCACCTCTTCGCAGGATTGGCTGGGATCGGCTCGATGGGGTTGTCCGGGATAATCAGAGATGGGCGATGTTGTGATTTCGGGAAGTGATCCAGGATGATACGGTGTGGGGATGGTCCATTCAGGTTTGCAAAAGCCAAGTCAGGGTTGGTAGTGGTGTTCCACCTGCCAGAGTGGAAGCTGTCCAGTTGTTTTGGGTCGTACAGGAGTTGAATGGCAGGAACTGAGGCCCAGTCTTCTAGTGCAGCGCCATCTGAGTTAGTTAAACGGTAGCCCCAGGTGGTGCTGTGGCAGATAAAGTCTACGGTGTTGATGCAGGACGAACCAAAGGTGGGGATGGAGTCTTTGTGGAGCTTGGTAGAAGGTGGCTTGAATACATTGATGACCGTAACACCTTCGACTTGCGTTGTTGCCCATTCCACGTCGCAGTCAGGAGGGGACACTGCAATCACTTTTCATTTTGCTGTGTCCCTTACAAAAGTGGCAATCCCGTGGGTGTTGCTCTTGGTGCAGGCGGCCAGGGTATAACCAGGGATCTTCAGATGGCAGCCATCACTTTTGTGAGTCTCTTGGAGTAGGATTGCAATGACTTTGTGGGTCTGTAGCAGATGTTCAATGATGGTGGTCTTGGCCTTGGTGAGGATTTCCGCATTCAGCTGCAGCAGGGTGATGCCATTGGTTCGACATCTGTAGATGCCAGCCCTAAAAAGGGCACATGCTCCTGGGTGGCGCCGAGCTGCGGCGACTGATCTCAGTTGACAGTGTTCACCATGTGGCGGTCGACAACATGAGCCCCATGTGTTATATAAAACAGTTATATTAAAACTCTAAATGCATTTTTGAGGTGAGGTGTTAACCAATGTTATTTAACTCTGCTCCTTGGGAGTTAGGATGTCACAGAGAGATTATATTGAGAGATTTATATTTCTGCTTGGAAATGTGTTTGTACATTTAAAGTGGTGCTGCAGATTTGAGGAAAGCACTGAGTACATTAGCATATAATTTATCTATTACACTCATGTTGGTTATGTTGCCATTAGTGTACAATTTAGAAATGCACATTTGTTAATTATTTTGTTTGACAAAGTTTTTATTAAAAGTTACAATTCGTTTTGACTGTTTTATCACCTGTATTTATATTTGAGTGAAAATCGCAACCAAAAGATGTCCTGAAATTGTGTTACTTGTTTACTGCCATAATGTCACTGCCATAATGTCACTACCATAGTGGCTACCAGGGGTATTTAGCTGTACCTTGACCCACTGCACTTCTATGGTAGCACAAGTATGCTGGCCACCAGCATTAAAGATGTCACACCCCAGCCACTCCGCCCCTCTCCCATCAGACAAGAAGTATTAAAGTTTGTAAACACACACCTCCAGATTGAGAGACAGTTTCTTTCCCGCTGTTATCAGGCAACTGAACCATCCTACCAACAATTAGAGAGCAGTCCTGATATACTTTCTACCTCATTGGAGACTCTCGGACTATCTTTAATCGGACTTTAGCTTGCACTAAAGATTATTCCCATTATTCCCTTTAACATGCATCTGTACACTGTTGATGGCTCGATTGTAATCATGTATTGTCTTTCCGCTGATGAGTATGCACGCAACAAAAGCTTCACACATGACAATAAACTAAACTAACTAACTGGTATTCAGTTGGAACTTGACTCTCCACAATGGATGTAATCTTGGTACAGATAAGTTTCAAGCAAGTAGTGGACGTTGCACTTTATTTCAGTCTTTTAATTATTGTCCCACTAAGTTATTAAATATATGGTTTTGCTGGCAAGGCATTGATTACATAGAACAAAGAACACTACAGCACAGGACCTGGCTCTTCAGCCCACCGTCTGTGCCGAACATGATGACAAGCAATACCCTTATCTACCTGCACATAATTCATATCCCTCCAATCACTGTAGAACAAAATGCTCATCTACAAGTCTCTTACTTGCATAATTGTACCGGCCTGCACCCCCAGCAAGCTCCAGGGGCTCCCACCCATCTCCTTTGAACTTTACCTCTATCACCTTAAAGATGGGAAAGATAGATCAGCCATGATTGAATGGTGGAATAGACTTGATGGGCTGAATGACCTAATTCGTCTCCTATTACTTATGACCTTAAAGTTAAGAATTCTCTTATTTAATATTTTCACCCTGGGAAGTAGGTTTGGACTGTCTACCTCATCTATGTCTCTCATATAATTTTATTTACTTCTAACCAGTCACCCCGCATCCTCTGACTTTCCAGAGAAAACAATCTAAGTCTGTCCAACCTTTCCCTGGAGCTAATAACCTCTAATCCAGGCATTATTCTGGTAAACTACCTCTGCACCCTTTCCAAAGCCTCCAAATCCTTCTTGTATTGGGACAACCAGAACTGTAGGCAACATTGTAAATGAGAAATGAGTCTGAAGAATAGTCTCAACCCAAAATGTTGTGTATTGCTTTTCCCCAGAGATGCTGCCTGACCCGCTGAGTTACTGCAGCTTTTCGTGTTTGGCTCCAAATGCAGCAAAACCAAAGTCCTATAAAGCTGCATCATAACTTCTGGACTCTTTTACCCAATGCCTGGGGTAGGAGATTGCAACCTTCACGAGATCCACCGTTTCGACGAATGCAATCAACCTGGCATGCACAAACAGAAGATCAAACATAACAAGTTGTCTAACAGCTTTGGGCTGTGCACGCCCTACGCAAGAAGAAGATACTCAATGCCCTGACCTATGAAAACAATCATACCATATGCCTTCATTTACTACACAAACCCATTGTAATGCCACTTGCTAGTTGTAGTCTTGGACCACAAATTCACTCTGTACATCAATGCTGTTAAGGCAGTCATGCCATTGATTGTAGAAACAAAGAACTGCAGCTGCTGGTTAATACACAAAAGGACAAAGTGCTGGAGTAACTCAGCAAGTCAGGCAGCATCATCGTAGAACCTGCACAGGTGACTTTTCAGTTTGAAATCCCATTATTGGTGTACAAATCCTAGTGAATGTTTCTTGCTTGTGTAGCAAGCTATATTCACAGAAGGCACCAAAATCCTTGGCATGATGAAGAACCAAGAGGCCAGTGAAGATGAGGAAGTAAGAGGAGGATGTTAATAATAAAAGGTATTGTATAGGTTAATGAGTCTGAAACCTGATACATCTTAAACATCTGATGATTTATATCCCAGTTTGCAAAATTTGCAAGGGATCACTGCGGTGTGGCAGCTTTTTCCAGGTCTAAGACCTCGATCACAAAGAACCTTCACAATTGACCAAAGGCTGTGCTAATACATTGAAGACAATGGTAAATTTCATCACAGATGTCTGATTTTCAGAGAGATCGCTCCCGAGTTACAAGAAGTGATCAACATTTTCCAAAGTCTAACTGTGAAGCTCAGTTATCAATGAACATGCTCCTTGGCCCAACTCTGACCAAGATTCCCATCTAAACTTGTCCTATTTAGTCCAGAGCCATCCAAACCTTTCCTATCCATGTACCTGTCCAAGTGCCTTTTAAATGTTGTTATTGTACCTGCCTCAAATACCTCCTCTGGCAGCTCGTTCCATGAACCCATCACCCACTGAACATTGGGCAGCTAACCTGCTTCAGTGATTGATTCAGTGAATATTACCCTAGTTACTGAGTAGAATTACTGCTTTGTTTGATAAGGGGGCAAAACAAAATCTTTCACATCTCCCTGAACAGGCAATCGGGATATGATTGTGATGGCCATAATGCAGCACTCTCAGTACTGCACGACAATACAGGGAGCAGCAACCAACTCTTCCTAATCAAAGGCAAGAATACTGCAACTGAATCGAGTGGACACTTAATAAAGGTCACTTGTCTTTCAGTATGTTTGTACTGAAAACACAGAAAGGTTCACCTGGACTATTGAAAGAATGAGGTAACACTTAAGAATGAGGTAACACTTAATCAAGATTTTTTTGATTACGAAATAAAAGCTTCACTATCACCTAACGTGGGATATTGCGAAGGTCATCTCCAGTTTGGATGTGGAGGAGATTTGCATGATTTACCAATTCTTCAGTTATTGGTATCAACTATTTATAGACCCTACATGCATTCTATGAGTTAAAGAGTGACTGAGTGAAGATGCATGTTCTGCATGCTGAATTTGAGGTCGATACACTATGATGGTGGCATATGTGGGTCACATTGGGTGCAATTAAGTACAAGTAAAGTATCCTGTAATGGTTTTACCTAATCTCATTTGCCACAGGTGTATCATCAAGTACAGATCATGGCAACACAGAATGGATGTTGGACAACACAGTATTTATGAATTTGGGTTCAATGGAACACCGTATATCGATATGTTGCTGTTCATGCTTATTCACAGGTTGCAAAAATATAACCATATAACCATATAACAATTACAGCACGGAAACAGGCCATCTCGACCCTTCTAGTCCGTGCCGAACACATAATCTCCCCTAATCCCATATACCTGCGCTCAGACCATAACCCTCCATTCCTTTCCCATCCATATAACTATCCAATTTATTTTTAAATGATAAAAACGAACCTACCTCCACCACCTTCACTGGAAGCTCATTCCACACAGCCACCACTCTCTGAGTAAAGAAGTTGCCCCTCATGTTACCCCTAAACTTCTGTCCCTTAATTCTCAAGTTATGTCCCCTTGTTTGAATCTTCCCTACTCTCAGTGGGAAAAGCTTTTCCACGTCAACTCTGTCTATCCCTCTCATCATTTTAAAAACCTCTATCAAGTCCCCCCTTAACCTTCTGCGCTCCAAAGAATAAAGCCCTAACTTGTTCAACCTTTCTCTGTAACTTAGTTGCTGAAACCCAGGCAACATTCTAGTAAATCTCCTCTGTACTCTCTCTATTTTGTTGACATCCTTCCTATAATTAGGCGACCAAAATTGTACACCATACTCCAGAATTGGCCTCACCAATGCCTTGTACAATTTTAACATTACATCCCAACTTCTATACTCAATGCTCTGATTTATAAAGGCCAGCACACCAAAAGCTTTCTTTACCACCCTATCTACATGAGATTCCACTTTCAGGGAACTGTGCACAGTTATTCCCAGATCCCTCTGTTCACCTACATTCTTCAATTCCCTACCATTTACCATGTACGTCCTATTTTGATTTGTCCTGCCAAGATGTAGCACCTCACACTTATCAGCATTAAACTCCTTCTGCCATCTTTCAGCCCACTCTTCCAACTGGCAAAAATCTCTCTGTAGACTTTGAAACTCTACTTCATTACCCGCAACCCCACCTATCTTAGTATCATCTGCATACTTACTAATCCAATTTACCACACCATCGTCCAGATCATTGATGTACATGACAAACAACAGTGGACCCAACACAGATCCCTGTGGCACCCCACTCGTCACTGGCCTCCAACCTGACAAACAACCATCCACCATTACTCTCTGGCATCTCCCATTCAGCCACTGTTGAATCCATCTTGCTACTCCACCATTAATACCCAACCATTGAACCTTCTTAACCAACCTTCCATGAGGAACCTTGTCAAAGGCCTTACTGAAGTCCATATACACAACATCCACTGCTTTACCCTCATCAATTTCCCGAGTAACATCTTCAAAAAATTCAAGAAGATTAGTTAAACATGACCTTCCAGGCACAAATCCATGTTGACTGTTCCTAATCAGTCCCTGTTTATCCAGATGCTTATATATATTATCTCTATGTATCTTTTCCATTAATTTGCCCACCACTGAAGTCAAACTAACAGGTCTATAATTGCTAGGTTTACTCTTAGAACCCTTTTTAAACAATGGAACAACATGCGCAGTACGACAATCCTCCAGTTTTGTCCCTCTCCATAATTATATTGAAACTAATGGCATAACAGTGGCAAATATGTGGCATAACAGTGGCGAAAGGTACATTCTCGCTACAAGGAGGAGGAATGGTAATTTATATCTTCCTCCATTTTGCCTCCTCAGTCGGGTCTTCAAATAAAGTCATCAAGATCCCGCTTTCGGTTTCCTACTGTCTGATTGGCCTATGCAGCAGTTCCTGATTTGTCAAAAATAATAAGACAATGTTATAAGAGGCTATGGCTCGGGAAATCAGCCGTTGCATGTTAAAATCAATTGATGCTCTGCAGTATCTGAATAGACTGCCCTACGGCTGGAGTTGGCACACTTATCCTTGTATGGGGTCACTCCAGATTAGCGTATGTTAATCATATGGGTGGAATCAAGTCAGAATCTTGTGATAGATTAGCAAACGTGATCTGGAGCTGGTGTATTACCAGAAACATTTGGATTTCGGCAATCTACCTGCCAGGTAGATTCAACACAGTTGCAGACATAAGGTCACGTAAATTCAATGACAATACAGAATGGATGTTGAATCATGACAAATTTAATAAGGTTGTTGCACGGTTCAATATGCCGGAGATTAACTTGTTTGCATCCAGACTAAACCACCAGTTACCTAAATATGTTTCATGGGAACCAGATCCTGGGGCAGTAGTGGTGGATGTTTTCTCGCTGCATTGGGGTGGCATGTTTTTGTATGCATTTCCTCCATTTTGCCTCATTAGTCGGTGTCTACAGAAGATCAAACATGACTCCGCTTCAGGAGTATTGGTGGTGTCAGGCTAGCCTACACAACCATGGAACCCTCTGGTGTTAAAAATGATCTACTTGTGCACCTTGTAACTGGTGATTCTCATCCTTTACATTATTGCATTGGTTTGTTGATTTGCAGATTCTAAGGAGGCCATATCTTGGAAGAGGACTATCAGATCGTACTGTTGATGTTATTGCGGCAGTCTGGAGGGATAGTACCCAGAAGCAGTACATTTCTTACATAAGGAAATGGGCGGTGTTTTGCTTAAGGCAGAATATATCATACCACACTGCAGGCATCCCAGATGTGTTAGAGTTTCTGTCAACTCTCTATTTTGATTTTAAGTTAAGCTATAGTGCAATCAATACTGCAAGGAGTGCCCTCTCTGCATATCTATGGAGGGAATCAGAACAATATCCTGTAGGGTCACACCCTTTGGACTGTAGGTTTATGAAGGGAATTTTCAATTCCAAGCCTCCTAGACCCAGGTATACAGTAATCTGGAATGTAAGGGATGTGCTGATGCTCCTTCGTCAATGGACTCCTATTTCAGCTCTGTCCTTGGCCAAAGTTACCATGAAGGTAGTCATGCTCATGGTACTGGTTTCAGCACAGAGAGTGTAGATATTGCAGAAACTACGAATAGACAGGATGGAAATAGCTGCAGATACCATTATGTTCTATGTCTATGATTTGCTCAAACAGAGCAGACCTGGAGTCACGGGATGTAAGTTGGGTTTTTCAGCATATCCTACAGATCCACGTCTGTAGTGTCACATTTACGATGTTACATTGAAGCCACCAGAACCTTAAGAGGTGCAGAATCAGCATTCTTTATCAGCCATAAGAAGCAGCATAAGTATATTTCAGTTCAGACTATCTCAAGGTGGCTGAAGCAGGTGCTGGTTGATGCAGGTATTGATACTGACAAATTTAAATCTCATTCCACCAGGGCGGCATCAACATCGGCAGCCAAGGATTTGGACGTTCCAATAGACCATATCCTCGCGGCCGCAGGATGGCCAAGTGAACGGATGTTTCACAAGTATTACCACAAGGAGATTACAGAACTTGGGGTATTTGGTGGTGCTGTTTTGGATTCAGTGTTAAGTTTCCCCATGGGATAGAGGGGTTACTATTGTTATGATAAATAAAACATTAACTGTTTGCATCAATGTTATGGTTATGCATTGTTGATTACTTTACTCATTCAGAGTATCAGTGCAGTGAGACGCCTGGATTAGAATCTACGGCATGAAATCACAGAGCTTTAAAATCTTCACGTTGTCACTCACGTGACTCCGAAGTAAAATAGTAACATTAAATAAGAGCTTACCAGTTTGAAGTTTGATCTTTATTTTATGAGGAGTTACGACTACGTGCCCTCCACTCCCACCCCTCATAAAGGTAATCTGGTAGATCTAGTCTTCATTTATCTTACTATTATACTTCAGTCACTATTATCTGTGATTTCACACCGCTGCTTTGAAGATTGACGCGTGTGCGGCTGGACGGGGTTCTTCACGTAATCCCTCATCGTAATTCCTCATAAAATAAAGATCAAACTACAAACTGGTAAGTTCTCGTTTAATCTCACTAATAAATATAACTTAGAGTGAAGTCGATACGGATTTATTGTCATCTGTACAAGTACTGCGATGAACAGCTGCGATGAACAACTCATCGCCGTTTCAGCTGCATCACACGCACAAATACTCAGTGCTACACAAAATATTAATTAAATGCAAATTACAACCACATTACACATACATTCTGCAAGTTAGTAAAAATAAAATTAAAAACTGCTCCAAAGACAAGGCATTAATGCAAAACACAATTAAAAATAAACACATCCATGGCAGTGCAGGCGGTAGTGCAACTCGTGTGCGTTGGAAATGCCGTACATGATGCGAACAGTCAGGATACATTCTACAGCGCTGATGTGGAGGTTTCTTCGAGTATCAGGTTATATCCCGGAATATCCACAATACGACGACACAATCCGTATGGAACAAAGAACAGTCCGCATAGGAGCAGCCCTTCGGCCCACAGTGTCTGTGCCGAATATGATGCCAAGCCCAACTCTTACCTGCTTGAATATAATCTATATCCTTCAATTACCTGCATACACGTGACTATCCAAAAATCTCTTCACCGCCTGTCTCGTATCAGCTTCCACCACCATCCCTGGCAACGCGTTCCAGAAACTCACCATCATTGGGGTAGAAAACCTGCCTCGCACATCTCCTTTAAACTTTGCCCCTCTCATCCTATAGCTATGCTCTCTACTATTAAATATTCCCTCTCGGTAAAAGGTTCTGATTGTGTAACCTGCCCACCCCTCTCATAATTCGATAGACTTCCATCAAGTCTCCCCTCAACCTCCGGCGATCCGGAGAAAACTTTCCATAGTCGGTCTGACCTCTCCATTCTCTCAATGAAATCATAATTCTGGTAAACCTCCTCTGCATCGTTGCCAAGTACTTCATATCCACTTTCACATCCAGTGATTCTATCACCATCGACATTCCGGGTGTTCCGAAATAGGTGCGGGTGATGAGGAGGGGAGGGGGGAATGTGAGAGTAGGTGCAGGGTCAGAGTGAGAGGATAAGGAACAGGGAAATTAGGGCGGCGGTGGGCAGAATTGGTATTCAATGAGAGACGGCTGCGGGTTGAGACACACGGGACTGCAGATGCAAACTGCTGGACGAACGTAGCGGGTCAGGGGCTATCTGTGGCAACATCAGCTGTCGCTGCTATCAGCAAACAACGAACTGCACACCCAGAGAGGGCTTTTATTGTTGCGGGCGACTTTAACCACTCCAACCTTAAAACTGTACGCCCCAGGTTCCATCAACATGTCTCCTGTCCAACCAGAGGAGACAATATTCTGGACTTAGTTTACACTAATATTACTGAAGCCTACAAAGCCCTTCCCCTCCCCCACTTGGGACAGTCTGGCCACCTCTCTCTGTTCCTGCTCCCCAAATACACACCTCTCATCAGACGTGTGAAACCAACCGTGAGGACAGTGAAGGTTTGGCCTGAGGGGCTGTCTCTGTACTACAGGAACCGTTTCAGCAAACAGACTGGAGTCTGTTTGCCACTCAGGCCACCTTTGACTCTCAAGTGGACATTAACACATACACCTCATCCGTTTTGGACTACATCAAATTCTGCACCGACAACGTCACAACCCACAAACAAATAAAGACCTTCCCTAATCAGAAGCTGTGGATGAGCAGAGAGGCCAGACTCTTGCTGAAGGCTCGCGATGCCGCTTTTAGATCCGGCGACGCTGAGGAATACAGCTCATCCAGGGCCCACCTGAAAATGGAATCAGGAGCGCAAAACTCAAACACAAACGGCAGATCGAGGAGAATTTTCAAAACAACTCCGACCCCAGACGCATGTGGCAAGGCATCAAGTCCATTACCGACTACAATAAAGTTAACACCCCCCCCCCCCCCCAGACAACGCCTCCCTTCCTGATGAGCTAAACTATTTCTATGCTTGTTTTGACCGGGACAACAAAACACCAGCCATCAAAGCCGCCCCACCCCCGAATGAACAACCCCTCAGTCTCTCCACCTCTGCTGTACAAGGCGCACTGAGCAAAGTGAATGAGCACAAAGTTGCCGGCCCCGATGGCATCCCCGGGCGTGTGCTCAGGGCATGTGCTGGACAACTATCCCTGGTCTTCACTGACATTTTCAATCTGTCACTGGCCCAGGGTGTCGTACCTACTTGCCTCAAGACCTCAACCATTGTGCCAGTGCCCAAACAGTCAGCTTCAGGGAGTCTCAATGACTTTCGCCCAGTGGCACTCACCCCCGTCATTGCAAAGTGCTTTGAGCGACTGATCTTGGCTCACCTCAAAGCCAGCCTCCCCCCCACACTGGACCCCCATCAGTTTGCCTACTGGCCCAACAGGTCTACAGAGGACGCCATATCTGCGGCCCTACACTCTGCCCTGACCCACCTGGACAATAACAACTCCTACATCAGGCTGTTGTTCATCGACTTCAGCTCCGCATTTAATACTGTCATCCCCGCCAGCTTGATCACCAAACACAGCGGACTTGGCATCACCACCTCCCTCTGCAATTGGACACTGGATTTCCTCACCAACAGACCCCAGTCTGTTAGGATCAACAACCTCACCTCCTCCACTCTAACACTGAACACAGGGCTGTGTGCTCAGCCCTCTCCTCTACTCCCTCTTCACCCATGACTGCGTCCCTAAGTATGGCTCCAACGCCATCATAAAATTTGCCGATGACACCACAGTGGTAGGACTGATCAGGGACAACAACGAATCAGCCTATAGGGAGGAGGTCCAGCACCTGGCAGCCTGGTGTACCAATAATAACCTCGTCCTCAACTCTAAGAAGATGAAGGAAATCATCGTTGACTTCAGGAAGATCAGAGGTGGCAGACATACCCCCATCCACATAAACGGGACTGAGGTGGAGCGTGTCTCCAACTACAATTCCTCGAGGTACACATCTCAGAGGATCTGTCCTGGTCCCTCAATACCACCAAACTGATCAAAAAGGCGCAGCAGCGCCTTTACTTTCTGAGAAGGCTTAAGAAAGCTCACCTGTGCCCCCAGATCCTGACCAACTTCTACCGCTGTACCATCGAAAGCATCCTGACCACCTGCTTCATGGTATGGTACAGCAGCTGCACCACAGCTGACAGGAAGGCACTGCAACGGGTGGTGAAAACCGCTCAGCACATCATCGGTGCCCCGCTCCCTGCCATGGATGCCCTTCACCGCAAACGGTGTCTGAGACGGGCCGGGAAAATCATCAAGGACCCCTCTCACCCTAACCATGGACTATTTGCCCTCCTCCCATCAGGGAGACGGTACAGGAGCCCAGGTCTCGCACAAGCAGGCTGAGGAACAGCTTTTTCAATAACACCATTACACTGCTGAACTCACAGTCCCGACGCTAGCTATCTTTTATACTCTCCCATCTGCATACATTTATTTGCCTATGTACCAGTTTAATTCATCCACAGTGCACATATTGTTTAACCAGTATTTTTTATTTCTACTATCTTGCACTCTGACCAGACGCTAAACTGCATTTCGTTGTACCTGTACTCGTATTTATGCAATGACAAGAAAGTTGAATCAAATCAAACATCAGGTGCGGTGGCGAGGCAGAGATTACGTTACTGAACGAGGAATCCAGTCACATCCAGAGACGCAAATTCAAGTGTCTCCACTGCACCTTAAATGAATGATTGAAATTAAATCCTTCTATCATGCAAATAATATGCAGATTTATTATGCTGTATTTTTTATAGAACAGTAACCGCTTATTTGGTTTGATTCAGAATTGTACAATTAATAAATGGTGGTAGTTGCAGCTTTTAAAAAGAACAGCGGTATAATTGCTGCCTTACGGCGCTTATAGCGCTAGAGAGCCGGGTGCTGTCTGTACGGAGTTTGTACGTTCTCCCCGTGACCGCGTGGAGTTTCTCCCAGATCTTCGGTTTCCTGCCACACTCCAAAGACGCGCAAGTTTGTTGGTTACTTGGCTTTGGTATAAATGTAAATTGTCCCTAGTGTGTGTAAGATAGTGTTAGTGTGCGGGGATCGCTGGTCGGCGCGGTCCCGGTGGGCTGAAGGGCCTGTTTCCGCGCTGTATCTCTAAACTAAACTGCACTAAATACAGTTAATCGCCTCAAATTCTTTTTCAAAACTAGTTTGAGGATCGATGACCATAACGCTCCTAAATTGTTGTTTAAGATACAGTCCCACATGGCTGAAGTTCAAATGTCCTTTGAAATGGCCGAGAAAACCATTCAGAGGCCAATGAGGGGTGCGTAATAAATACTGGTCCTGCCCCGACACCCAAACCCATCACACCGGTAATGCGCATCTATTTAAATTAATCCCTTAATGAGGAAAAATCCTTAATAAGGAATTAATTTAAACAGATTAAGGAATTACAGAAGCAGTTTACCCGCTCCAGTGATCTGGGTTCCATTAACTATTCATCTTTAATAGATTAAGGATATTTAATAATTAATTGTTTAAGAAGGAACTGCAGATGCTGGAAAATCGAAGGTACACAAAAAAGCTGAAGAAACTCAGCGGGTGCAGCAGCATCTATGGAGTGAAGGAAATAGGCAACGTTTCGGGCCGAAACTGTCTGAAGAAGGGTTTCGGCCTGAAACGTTGCCTATTTCCTTCACTCCATAGATGCTGCTGCACCCGCTGAGTTTCTCCAGCTTTTTTGTGTACCTTTAATAATTAATTAATAAGGTTATTAATACGGTACCGGTTTCCAGCAGCAGGTGGCGACCCTGCGCCGTGAAACTGCACAATTCTTCAGACAGCTCGACATCACTCTGGTGATGGGAACCAGCACCACAATGAACGGAATTTCATCACATGCCTCAGTTGGAATGGCGGAGGCCCTAATGCGTCAAGAAAAACAAAGTTCTAGTCCAAAGGTAGACACAAAATGCTGGAGTAACTCAGCGGGACAGGCAGCATCTCCGGAGAGAGGGAATGGATGAAGTTTCTGGTCGAGACCCTTCTTCAGAGACCTCGACCCGAAATGTCACCCATTCCCACTCTCCAGAATTGCTGCCTGTCCCTCTGAGTTACTCCAGCATTTTGTGTCTATCTTCGGTTTAAATAGCATCTGCAGTTCCTTCCTAAAAAATGCTAGTCCAATTGGGTGGCACGGCGGCGTAGCGGTAGAGTTCCCGCCTCACAGCGCCAGACAGGCGGGTGCGATGCTGACTGCGGCTGCTGTCTGTACGGAGTTGATACATTCTCAATGTGGCCGCGTGGGTTTTCTCCGGGAGCTTCGGTTTCCGTCTACATTCTAAAGTCGTAGAGGTTTGTAGGTTATTTGCCCTCTATAATGTCCCTCGTGTGTAGATCTGTACTGTCCTCACTTCTGGGGGTGCGCTCTTCAATTGCTGTCTGTAGGCAGGAAGAAGCAGCACCGCGGTATGGTCGGATTTACCAAGTGAGGGCGAGGGATAGAACGATGGGCATTCTTGATGGTGGTGTAGCAGTGGTCGAGGGTGTTAGGTCCTCTGGTGCAGCAGGAGACATGTTGGTGGAAGTTGGGGAGTGCTTTCTTTAGGTTTGCCTCATTGAAGTCCCCAGCAATGGTGGTAAATGCCTCGGGGTAAGACGTCTGGTGTTTGTTGACCACGGCGTGCAGCTCCTCCAGTGCCAGACGGACGTCTGCCTGGGGTGGGATGTAGACCGCAGTCAGGATAACGGAGGTGAATTCTCTTGGGAGGTAGAAGGGACGGCACTTCACCGCCAGATGTTCGAGGTGTGGAGAGCAGGAGTTGGACAGGACTGCCACGTCTGAACACCACGCAGAGTTGACCATGAGGCAGACACCCCCTCCTCTCCCTTTCCCAGATGCCAGGGTACGGTCCATACGGTGGATGGAGAACCCTTCAGGCTGGACCGCTGAGTCTGGGGAGCTGGGGGTGAGCCATGTCTCTGTGAAACAGAACACAGAGCATTCCCTCAGCTCCCTTTGATGAAGCAGCCTTGCCCTTAAGTCTTCCACTTTGTTTTCAAGGGACTGTACATTGGCCAGTAGGATAGTATAGATAATATATATAAGCATCTGGATAAACAGGGTCTGATTAGGAACAGTCAACATGGATTTGTGCCTGGAAGGTCATGTTTGACTAATCTTCTTGAATTCTTTGAAGAGGTTACTAGGGAAATTGACGAGGGTAAAGCAGTGGATGTTGTCTATATGGACTTTAGTAAGGCCTTTGACAAGGTTCCTCATGGAAGGTTGGTTAAGAAGGTTAAACTGTTGGGTATAAATGCAGGAATAGCAAGATGGATTCAGCAGTGGTTTAATGGGAGAAGCCAGAGGGTAATGGTGGATGGCTGTTTGTCGGGTTGGAGGCAGGTGACTAGTGGGGTGCCTCAGGGATCTGTGTTGGGTCCTTTGTTGTTTGTCATGTACATCAATGATCTGGATGAAGGGGTGGTAAATTGGATTAGTAAATATGCAGATGATACCAAGATAGGCGGTGTTGTGGATAATGAAGAGGATTTCCAAAGTCTACAGAGTGATTTAGGCCATTTGGAAAAATGGGCTGAAAGATGGCAGATGGAGTTTAATGCTGATAAATGTGAGGTGTTACACCTTGGCAGGACAAATCGAAATAGGACGTACATGATAAATGGTAGGGAATTGAAGAATACAGTTGAACAGAGGGATCTGGGAATAACCGTGCATAGTTCCTTGAAGGTGGAATCTCATATAGATAGGGTGGTAAAGAAAGCTTTTGGTATGCTAGCCTTTATAAATCAGAGCATTGAGTATAGAAGCTGGGATGTAATGTTAAAATTGTACAAGGCATTGGTGAGACCAAATCTGGAGTATGGTGTACAATTTTGGTCGCCCAATTATAGGAAGGATGTCAACAAAATAGAGAGAGTACAGAGGAGATTTACTAGAATGTTGCCTGGGTTTCAACAACTAAGTTTCAGAGATAGGTTGAATAAGTTAGGTCTTTATTCTCTGGAGCGCAGAAGGTTAAGGGGGGGCTTGATAGAGGTCTTTAAAATGATGAGAGGGATAGACAGAGTTGATGTGATCAAGCTTTTCCCTTTGAGAATAGGGAAGATTCAAACCAGAGGACATGACTTCAGAATTAAGGGACAGAAGTTTAGGGGTAACATGAGGGGGAACTTCTTTACTCAGAGAGTGGTAGCGGTGTGGAATGAGCTTCCAGTGGAAGTGGTGGCGGCAGGTTCAGTTGGTATCATTTAAGAATAAATTGGATAGGCATATGGATGAGAAGGGAATGGAGGGTTATGGTATGAGTGCAGGCAGGTGGGACTAAGGGAAAAAAATTGTTCGGCGCGGACTTGTAGGGCCGAGATGGCCTGTTTCCGTGCTGTAATTGTTATATGGTTATATGGTTATAGTAGGGAGAGGGGGCCGAAGTCCCCTGCGCTTCATTCTGACCTGGAGTCCTGCCCGTCGGCCACGTTTCCGGACACAATGGAGGCTTCTCCTTTGTTTCCAGGTACTGTACTTGCTGTACCTGCTGTTTCTGCGGACCTGCGCTGGAACGGGGATTCCCTCACAGTCGGCAGCTCCAGCTCCATAACGAACAGGGGATTCCCTCAAAGTCGGCAGCTCCAGCTCCAGCTCCGTTCTACCTGGGAGATCCAGCCCGTCGACTCTGGGGGACATCCCGGGGTCTCCAGGTACCGTACCTGTGATCCACAGTCGGGTCGGGAGTTCCACAGCCAGCGTGGGAAAGTTTAAAGTCCGGGGTTCTCGCAGCTGCGGGAGTTCGCGAAATTGCGAGAGCCTTGAGGTGCTCAAGCAGCTTGTCCGAAACGGCACCGATTTCTGCCGTTTTTCTGATCCAGGTAAGTTGTTGTAGTTGAGCCTTTTATTTTCCGGAGCTCCGCAAAAGTCGCCGCAGGCAGGCGCCATCTTGCCCAGGTATAACGAGTGTCGTTATGTTCAAATTGGTATGTTCAAGAAATCAAACGTTATTGATCATTCTTATTGCTCTTTTTTGTAATGTGCATAACGGCTGTAGGTTGGTTTTGTAGGTGTTACCCCATATCTCCCCACAGTAACTCAGA